>NC_073307.1:4790513-4888013 GCF_027595985.1 Sorex araneus
GCCTCCAGACCTCACCTGGATATGCTCCGGTGGAGATCACACGATACCAAGGATCACCTGTAAGGCATGCGCCCCAGCCCTGAGCCCCCACCTCCCAGACCCAGAGCTGTGGTTGTTAAGCAAACTCTCCTATCATCTGCCTGGCTGTATCGATTTTTCTTTCCCCCGACCCTGAATGTGACAGGGTCGAATGGAGATGTTATTGGCACCCACTTGAGCAAATTGATGAACAACGAGATGACAGTGACACAGTGATACTTTTTTTATTGAATCACTGAGATAGACCCTTACAAAGCTGTTCATGATTAGGTCTAAGTGATACCGTATTCTGGGCTGGAGCAATAGCACAACTGGTAGAGCATTTGCCTTGCTTGCGGCCAACTCGGGTTCGATTCCTCCGCCCCCTCTTGAAGAGCCCGGCAAGCTACCGAGAGTATCTCGCCCCCACAGCAGAGTCTGGCAAGCTACCCATGGCATATTCGATATTCCAAAAACAGTAACAAGTCTCACAATGGAGACGTTACTGGTGCCCACTCGAGCAAATCAATGAGCAATGGGATGACAGTGATACAGTGATACAGTATTCCAACACCCATCCCTGCACCAGCATACAATTCCCTCTGACTGTATCTATTTATCAATATCTCTTGTGGGTGGAAGGACAGGCAGGTAAATGAGACCATCTGAAAATTCACAAATGCTCTTCTACCTTATCAAAGCACAGCGGCATTGAATTCTTTTGAGAACAAAAATCAGAGGCAGATCAAGACTGAGGGTCCTAAATAACAAAGGAACAGAAGTGGGGATGCCTGACCTGGAAGGTGGCAGTCTGAGGGTCAGGAGAGCTCTTGCCCCCAGATACAGAGCCGGAAGGCCAGGCCTGGTCTGACACACCATCTGCCCCCTGGTAGGGGGAAGGCGAACACTGCAGCGTTGTTCAGTGGGCTTCCAGACCGGTCCCCCAAGAACCCCCCCTACACTGCTCCAAATTCCTTAAGCAGTGGGCTCAGTGGAAAGAGGAAGACTACCTCCTGAGGGCCGAAATATCTGTGGCCACTAAATTAAAACACCAGGCTGGACCACCAAAGATTTCTAAAGCTGGAACTGCACTTGGAGTGAAAGGAGGGTCCTCCAGCCAGTGGGGGCCGCAGGTAGAGCCGGCAGCGCAGGCAGGTGGTGCGGGTCATGGAAGAGAACACTGAGCAGCAGCAGGAGAGGGCTGGCCCCTCAGAGAGCCCGGCAGAAAGGACCCTCGGCTCGAGGGTCTAGGCTGCAGCTCAGAGGCAGAGTGGTCACCCCCAGACAGCTGTTTCCAAATCTGTCTACTTCAGCCTGTCCGGGTCCTGAACTATTCCTGCTGTCTGAAAATTCGCGTTTGGACTATCGAAGCACTTTATTCTTCAGGTTGGAACCAAACGCTTCTCTCCAGAGCATCTGCCCGCTCTAGTCCAGGGCCAGGCGATCTCTACTACAGCTTCTTCCCCGAGACACCTGCCTTTCACTGACACACCCGCCCCCAGTCCCCACCGCACGTTTCACATTTTCTGAAACTGGGTACATTATAGTTTAGTTGGCCATGATCTTTTCTTTTTCTTAATTATTTTTTATTGTATAAGATAGTTCACAATATTTGATTCCATTTAATATTCAAACACCAACCCCACCACCATGACCCCTTCCCACCACCATATTTGGGATGTTTCCAACCCCAACCCCAATCCCTGCCCCAAAGCAGAACCAAAATAATATATTTTGTACTGTTTGTTATAAAAAAAAATTGCTGAAAATGCGACAAAAAAAAGTATCCAGAGAGGAAAGAATGTGAAGATTGTTCTGTTTTTGCAGGGACCATTAATACCTTCTATAAGATATCACTAGTGTGTTGTTGAAGGTTGAGCCTTGTGAACTTTCATATATATATGAAAGTTTCATATATATATAGAAACTTTCATATATCTGTATTATATCTATGTACATATATACCTCTATGATTGGTTGCCTACTGTTTGAACCCTATCAAATGTGGGGCCGTGATCTTTTCTAAGTGTTAAATAAATGATGATGCAAAACTTATTTTAAAAAAATAAAGCACCTCTCATTGGAGGCAGATGGTGGGAGGGAGGCAAACATGGGGCGAAGGAGATGCACACCGGTGAAGTGATACCCCACTGGTGCTGGAACGTTGTATGCCTACAGCCCACTCATGAACAACCTCATAGTTCCAAGGTGACTAAAATTTTAGTTCTTGATTTTGGGGTCACATTAACTAAATAAAACAAATTTTAAATGATGGTGCATCTTACCCCCAGTGGTATTTCTATTCAATGATGTACAGTAATCATCACTCTTCACGTGACAGTTTGCTGTGAGTGGAGTGTTTGTCTGCTCTCTGAAATGGCGTTTCTGGGACTGGAGTGATAGCACAGCGGAGAGGGCGTTTGCCTTGCACTCGGCCGACCTGGATTCAATTCCCAGCATCCCATATGGTCCCCTGAGCACTGACAGGAGTGATTTCTGAGTGCAGAGCCAGGAGTAACCCCTGAGCATTGCCAGGTGTGACCCAAATAGCAAAAAAACAACAACAAAAATAAAATGGAGTTTCTTCCATAGAGAGTTTAGGTAATGGTTAAATAGTGTCAACGTTTATGGCATTTATGTATGAAATCACTGCACCCCACCATCACCAACTGCTCAAGTCCTTCACCCCTGTCCCTCTGTCACCTCTAGCCCACCGCTTCATTCCTTCCCACCCCTCCCCCGATTACTTGGTAATCTGAGTTTTGTAATTCAAGCCTAGGATTTTCCTTCATTTGTTACTGTTTTGTAAAGGAAGGTAAATTTCTTTGGCAGGGAACCACATCTGACTTGCTTGCTCAGCATTTAGAATAACTTCTGGAATATCATATGTCGTCGAGAATAACTATGACACAGAGATCAGGCAGATGGATCGTCTGCATGCAGGAGCCCCGGGTTTGATCTCCAGCCCTGCGTGATCACCCAAGCATCAAAAGGAGCACCAACTCCTGTTCCTGAGCACCAACAAATGTGTCTCAAAAACACCAGGAAGGAAGGAAGGGAGGCAGGGGGAGGGAGAGGGAGAGAGAGAAGGTAAGCAAGTTGTTCAAATGAATGAATATCTAGGTATAGGGCATAATAAAACAATGTGTATAATACTATGTACAGTCAGAGGCCAATTCTCACTGTGAGAGTCATATATGCCCATTACTTCCCTGCAAGCTTAACCTCCAAGTACTGGCTTTGAGCAGAACCTTCCACACAAGGTAACTGAAAACAATGCACACTTCTATCTGCCCATCCTGTTGACTTACTTTTTCTATTATAAGTTTGTCCAAAAGAAATTTTATTTCCTTTCCCCACCAAAGAAATTTAAATATATTTTTTTATTTTCCCTGGTCCCTTTCTCTTTTATTTACATAGGAATTGAACTTTAAGCCACTGTGGTAGTAGCAGATATGTGATTTTGTAGCCAAAACCTAGATATATGAAAATTAATCACTGCATCACTGTTACTGTCATCCCGTTGCTCATCAATTTGCTTGAGTGGGCACCAGTAACATCTCCATTGTGAGACTTGTTCTTGCAGTTTTGGGCATATCAAATACACCATAGGTAGCTTGCCAGGCTCTGCCATGTGGACGAGATACTCTCAGTAGCTTGCCGGGCTCTTCGAGAGGGGTGGAGGAATCGAACCTGGGTCGGTCACATGCAAGACAAATGCCCTACCCGTTGTGCTACCACTCCAGCCCATGAAAATTAATAGAAGTGATAATGAAAGCTGAGAGGTGAGACTAGTTAACAGTACCATTGGACGGTTGACCATCAGGTAGAACTTTGGGCTCCTATATATTTTCAAGGTGATCTATAAGTCCTCCACTTACAGATTACAAAATCACTTTCAAAATAAAGTTATTACTAAAAAGTATTTACAAAGTCTCTCGGTATAATTCTGGAACTCTTTGACAAGCATGCTACTTTTGAATGTGAAAAAAAAAAAATCTCATCTTCATACATTCTGGGCACTTTCTCCCAGTTAATACTATAGTTAACTATAATCCTATGTTTATAACTCTTAATCTATTTCCATGGAGACAATAAATTTGGCTTTATCCATTTATTTGGTCCTGACTTAAATAAGTCGAAAAACCAGGGGATTTGATCTTGGCTAAAATAATTTCATAATTAGCAAGTATTTCAGGAAACGCCAGTTAGGACATAGGGTATATAAATGGATTTCAGTGCATGGTTGATCTATTTAAAATTTTTTCTCCATATGAAAGTCCTTTAAAACCAATGCAAGGTTCTGGATAAATCTCATTATTATGAAAGTCCCCACTAGTAAGTATTTTAAAATAAATTATGCAAAACGGAAAAAAATGGGTCATTTCTTCTACTGTCTCATTCCTGAGATTTTTGAAAAAAACAGTACTGGAAATAAAATCCTCTCAACTTCCCAGGAAACCATCGCTCTCTATTCAGTCAGAGTTGTGAAGCAGTTTGGAATGATGATATAGAAATGGATTCAGCTGTCGGGCAAGTCAAACTGAGCCTCGGAAGTCAGGGAGTATGGCTTGCTACAAACCAGTCCAACTGTCCTCTCCTGAAGGAAACTTCCAGAACTTGCTGGTCAGAATCTGTCTCCTTCCTCTCCTCGACACCCTAATCTTTTATTTCTGCCTTGCTTGTAGCAATTATGCGACCTGCCTTAAGGTGTGGGTGGCTTTACTCGTCATAGAAGCTTTCAACCCCTAGAGTCTGTGTATTTTCATTGAACCCTGGGTCTTGCCCTTAGAGGGTGTCTTATGGGCTGGAGCGTTTGTGGTGGAATCACAAGGATAGGACAAGTTGAAAAACTCTCTAAAAGCCACCTGGACAAAGGGAGTGGTCATACGCTGCCCGAGCCCATGTGCTGCTTGTGCCCATGTGGCTGGGCGCCGTCACGAGCATCTCCCCTTGAGATGTGGACTTTCATGCTTTCCTGCCTAATGCTGGGGTGGCCTAATTCAAGGTCTTAATGATAGGACCTTGAATCACAAGAGACAAAACAAAATTTCATGTTCCAAGATGTTGCCGGGGTTCGAGGGACCCCAAGAGAAGAGAGGCTCTGACAGACGCCAATCAACTCCTCTGCATTCTCAGGCCAGAAACCAGTGGTCTCTTTAGAATATGCAGATTTTAAAATCTCAGGCGTATCTGTGCAAACTCATTTTCTGGATGGTGATGTATAGGGCCCTGACTGATCCCTGCGATGGGGAGTCTCATATGAAAACTGCTCTATACCACGAGTCTGTGTGAAGTTTTATCAATATTAAGGGTTCCCGAGAGCTCTGAACGGTGAGCAGTGCCCCCAGTGAGAACAATGCGCTCACACAGCTGATGGAACCACCACGGCCGTCCTCACGCAGACTGCTCCCAGATGACAAGGTGTTTCGTTTTGTTTTGTTTTGCTTTTTGGGTCACACCTGGCGATGCACAGGGGTTACTCCTGGCTCTGCACTCAGGAATTACCCCTGGCGGTGCTCAGGGGACCATATGGGATGCTGGGGATTGAACCCGGGTCGGCCGCGTGCAAGGCAGACGCCCTCCCCACTGGGCTATTGCTCCAGCCCACCAGATGACAAGTTTTAACTGGAAACTTCTCTTAGTGGCCGTGCCTGAGTCTGAGTCCAGTCTGGCGTGTTCTGAGAACGGCCGTCGGGAAGACGGGCCCGAGTGGGGCATCCCTAGTACGGCCTGAGCGTTCCCAGCTGCAGACGGCTCTTCTGGTTGATCAGTGCTTCTGACCAACATGTATTCATTTTAAGAAACTCTCAAAATAGGGCCTGAGAACCAGCCCACAGGGCTGGAGCACATGCTCTGCATTCAGGAGCCCCGGCTCCTCGCCCCCCTTGTGGTCCCCAGAGCACTACGCCGGGAGTCCGTGCCCTCCTTGGGAAACAATTGAAAAAGAAGAAACTTTATTTAGTTAGTTATTTAGTTATTTATATTTTGCTTTTTAGGTCACACCGAGGATGCTCAGGGGTTACTTCTGGCTCTATACTCAGGAACCTCTCCTGGCAGTGCTCCGGGGACCATATGGGATGCTGGGAATCAAACCCGGGTTCGCAGCATGCAGGCAAATCCCTACCTGCTGTGCTATCGCTCCAGCCCCCAAGAACAAGAAACTCTTAAAATAATTTCTGGTTCAGACATGAAGCCGTGAGTTGTGTCCGTAGTGCTGCCTACGTGTGCCACACACGTTCCCGCCACCCCCTCTATGGTCCGGAGACCTAAGGCCACCAAGGAGTATGTGACTCTTGGCATACGGTCAGCTGGTGAGACCGAGCGACCCTGGCCAGCCCTGTGACTGAGCACTGTGACCGGGATGGCGACTCCTGAGAAGCGCCAGAACCCGAACCAGCTAAAGCAGCACCAGTAAGGGAGGGGAGCCCAGGGCCAGGAGCACTGCGGGGCGTCTCTCCTCAGTGACAAGGACAGGGCGGTGCAGGCCCCCGCCCTTCCCCCTCCAGCACATGATCAAGCACCACAACTGGAAAGAGTCACCCTGGTGAACACCAAGACCTCACGTGTGCACCGTCCTAGTGGGAGGGGAGGGGAGGGGAGGACAGGACAGGGAAGGGGAGGGGAGGGGAGGGAGGGGAAGGGAGAGGAGGGGAGGGAAGGGGAGGGGAAGGGAGGGGAGGGGAGGAGAGGGAAGGGGAGGGGAGGGAATGGGAGGGGAGGGGAGGGGAGGGGAGGGGAGGGGAGGGGAAAGGAGGGCAGGGCGGGGAGGGCAGGGCGGGGAGGGCAGAGCTGGCTTTCGGTCTCAAACGCCGAAACTGCTGGCCAGATGGGCCTTTCCTTGGAAAATCAAGCAGGCCAAACAAAGTGTTGGAGGTTACTAGCCACACTCGCCCAAGGCACTTAATTCCTAGCCCGTTTCCTTGTCACCGCGGAGGTGAGCCCCACATGAACTTGGTTCAAGTCTACGATCTGAACCTCGGGGCCTCCCCGCTTCACCAAACGGGCAGCTTGCCCTTGGCCTCGCTAACAAAGGACTCGCCTCCCAAGTGAGAGCAACCCGGAGGAGGAAACAAGCCAGACGGGCCAGGTGACGACAGAGAGGGGACGGGAGCTCCCCTCGGACAATGCGGCTTCCTCTGCCCACACCCGCCGCTGTCTCCAGGACTCGACCAGGCCCCCTTTCACATCAAAGTGTCCCTCCTTGCACTTCACAAGTAGGAGCATAACCTTAGATTCGACAGGAAGGAATTTTCGTCCCAAAGGGAAGGGGGAAGCCATGTGTTTGGCTGCTCTAAAATTACATGCCATTTCCTTGGGTTTTTTTTGGTTTTTGCTCTAGGTCATAGACACAAAACTCCAGGCAGGACTCTAGCTACCAAGGGTCCGAATGTTCGACTCCTAGACTCCAACAGCAAATTAAATTTCTTTTTTTAAAAAAAAAAAGTTAAATTCCAAACACTTAGTCTTCATTAATAATATTAAGGGTGGGGGGTTGGAGCAATAGCACAGTGGGAGGGGCATTTGCCTTGCACATGGTTGACCCGGGTTTGATTCCCAGCATCCCATATGGTCCCCTGAGCACCACCAGGAGTAATTTCTGAGTGCAGAGCCAGGAGTCACTTCTGAGAACCGTTGGGTGTGACCCCCCCCCAAAACAAGACAACAATAATGGTGAAGTCAAGTTTTAGTAGTGGATATTGCTCTTTTCTGTTTTCAAAATGATGTGAACTAGAGCTAGGACACATGCTTCTTACGTGAGTGGTCCTAGGTTTGATCTCCAGCACCAAAAACATCAGACAAAGAACATAAAAGTGCTTGAGGGGCTGAAGTGATAGTACAGTGGGCAGGGTGTTTGCATCTCGTGGCCAGCCCAGGTTCAGGCCTCAGTACCCCATTTGGTCCTAAGCCCTAAGTCCTGCTGGCTGTGGCCAAGAAAAGGAAAGAAAGGTACTTGAGAGGGAGTAAGTTGAACAGGATCCAGAAAGAGAATAAAGAACACACCCATTCCTTTTCAGATGAGCCTATGAGAACCCTTCTTGGGAAAGCTCCCTTAGGTCTGGTTCTGAGCTGGGCACACTCCACACATGGTTGGAGTGCCAAGGCTTTGTCAGTCATCATTTGCATATTCCAGAGCATCTCATGATGGGGCCAGGGAAATAGCTCAAGAGGCACAAGCTTTTGCGTAGGGAGGCACTGAATTTGCTCCTTGGCACTACATGGTCCGCCAAACTCCGCTAGATGTTGCCCTGGTAACCCCTGGGCATCACCAGCCCTAAGCAGAATCCAGGCCAACCTGTAGGTCCATAAAACTGGCACATATGAACAGGATGGCATCTGTACCCCCTGTTTGGGAGGCCAAAAGAAAAAAAGCAAAAGCTCTTATTTCGTACCTGACATATCGTAAACAATCACAAATGCCTGAGTGGGCAGGTCCTTGTCTGTCAGGAGAGCCCTGGTCAAAAATGGGGCTGAAACATGGATCCTCGGAATCCTGGGCAAGAGAGGACATGTCCAATAGTTTTTTTTGTTAAATGTATAAATGTTAAATGTAAATGTTGAAAGGCATCGGAAAAATAAAGTCATTGTTAATGCATTCATTTACTTGCCCATATGATGTTTATCAGTGGTTTCCCGTGTGTCACGATGTGTAGCTGACTACGGAGCAAAATACGACGAGGCGGGGTCGGGATACTGTGTAGTAAGGTGCTTGTCTCGCATCTTGCTGCCCCTTGTCTGAGTCCCCAAGCCCCCATATGGTCCCCCTAAGTACCACCAGGGGCCGTTCCTGAGCACAGAGCCTGACCGTGGGCGTGGCCCAGCCCCCCACCCCTGAAAAAGTACTAAGAATAAGTTTCACCGGGAGCAGCAACCGGGCACGCGTGGCTCTGCTCAGGGCCTACCCCTTGCCCTGTACGCAGGCGTCATTTCTCGCGGGGCCAGGGAGACGAGTGGGCTACAGCGGGTTGGACCATGCGTGATGAACGCCTTGCCTGCCATACTCTCTCTCTTGCCCAAACAGAAATTTTTAAAGCCCAAGTTTACTCACTCACGTCTATAGAAATGAAAACACACTCGGGAGTCCACGAGGAATAAAGCAACGCGGAAAGACCGGAATTGTCCCAACCCAGACACACGCAACTGGGAGTTTCGAGGCAGTTGGCTGAGTCTCCATCTCTGTGGGATAGACAGAGCAATCTATCAGCGACAGACTCACACGACGTCCAGCTGATCTTAAACTACCTCAAGAAACGCTTCTTTACGGTTCTTTATCCCTCATTCTCCGCCGATGGGGCGACATCAAGCCCTTTGGCTTAAGAGCTTCTTCTGGCAACACGGAAAATTTTGAAACTTTATTCACCGAAGGAGAACACTTGAGGCTTAATTCTAAGGCCAGGGAGGAGTAACCCTGAAAATGAATCAGCTCTTCTGTGAGGACTCCGTAGTCATACTTCTTTGGGGAAAAGGAAAAGGAAAATCAAGAGTGCCAAGGCAGAAGAGGACTCTGCTCAAGGCGCGACTGACTCTGAGAAACCTGTATGTTCGCAGGATCCAGACACTGAACCGACACAGCACTGGAGAAGCCCGTCCGTGCCTCTGTGCCCTCTAACAGTATCTCACTTAATCCTCACAATAGCTTGACAGGAAGCGCTAACTCTCATTTCACAGATGAGGAAACTATAAGCTCAGTGGCTTTAAATAACTTGCCCAAAGTTATACAGCTAATAAATAGCAGGGCCAGAAGTTCATCCCAGGGCACTCTGAGGTCAGCGCTAATGAATTTTTCCTGCATTCAAGACTCCAAGCTCCAGGAGGAGAAAAAAAAAATGTACATGAGTAGCCAGTGACTGTCTGTAGGACAAATATTCCCTGAACGTCTGTTTGGTCTCATCAGGAGTCGTTCAGAAAATCTCAAATACAGTTATCTCATTTCCTTCAGTCATCTATATTCTTCACTACTTCTATAATAGTCATAATAGTAACCACGGTTTGTATTGGAAATTGGGTGTAGATTACTATCTAGGGGCTTTCAAGGGTCAATGCTATATAAATCCTAGCACTGTGGTGAATAAAACCTCAGATACTTAGACACATAGAAAATCTTGCAAAATAAGATATTTAAATATCATAAATCTATTTTCTACTTTGTGAAACTATACTGCTATCTATTCATAAAGTTATTTCCTTAAATGTTTTCTATTTTTTCCCCATCCTGTCATTCTTATTCCCCCGGTAATCTCTATATATCTGAGGAAGAGGAAGCATGAAGTTGCACCACCTGTGTTTACTAATTATAGTGTTTGTCAGAATGCTGATTATCTCTCAAGCAGCTAATTTTAAGTTCCTTTTAGAACTGGCAATAATTTAAATCCAAATACCTATATAACAGGCAACTGCACTCAATGTGACATCCCAGAGGAGGAAGTTCATTTCAGTATGTTCGGTTTTGAGCTTTTGTTCTTCTTTCCCTTTTTGTGCCAGGCTGTCGTTCAGAACGATATATAGTCTCTCCGTAGGCCGCAGGTTCGAACCCAACAGATACCAGCTCCAAGTAAAAGCAGGACGTTCTATCTCTGTGACTGATCTCTTTCTGGGATCCACTTTTGCATCCTCTTTTTTGCGACTGCCAATAAGTTCCAGATGTGGAGTGTTGGTTTTGCAGATTGCAAGTTACCTGTCCATTGGGAGCAGCAGGAGAGGGCTAGAGTGGGCCACCCACAACTGACAAATGGCAGTGACTGGCCACTGATGAGGCTGGCTCAACTTCACACGGCTTAGAGGAGAGAGAAACCATAATACCGGCAAACAATTTCCTCCGCTCCACCCCATCATTCTACTCAAGAAAAAAAAAAAGATTTGAAAAGTCAAACTCCAATACCACATGTGCCACATTAACATCTGGACGAGGGCTTAAGGGAAACTCCCTGGGAAGAAAAGGAGAGGAGAAACCCCTTAGGTAATTAGCGTCGCTCCCCAGCTCCTTGAGGGCGTGAGAGTGAGACAGCGGGAGTGGGAAGCTGTGAGGGAAGGGGCTCGGGTTATGGAGAAATTCTAGCTAGCAGTGGTTTGGCTGGTTGGTTTTACAAGTTAAAACTGATTTGCATTCATCTAAAAAACTGGTAAATACAAGGTCCCATTATATACACAAAAGCATTACTGAAACACCATAAATGCATAATAAAATTTTAATATTCATGACTTTTTCCATGAAAAAAAAAAACCCTCTGGGTGGGGGGAAAGTCTTTGGAAAAAAGTTTCTTTATTTGGGATTGAGTTTTAATTTCCTTGAAGAAACATCAATTGAGGGATCCTAACACATCCTGTCACAGCCTATGCAAGGACAGGTCAGATCAACAAAGCGCAATGGAACACTTAAAAGTTTGATTATCTGAAAAATCTCTCATTAGAAAAATTTTATATTAGAAAATTTTTCTCATTCTCATTAGAAAAATATTTACACTGGGCTGGAGCAATAGCACAGCGGGTAGGACATTTGCCTTGTACTTGGCCGACCCCAGTTCAATTCCCAGCATCCCATATGGTCTCCTGAGCACCGCCAGGAATGATTCCTGAGTGCATGAGCCAGGAGTAACCCCTGTGCATTGGGGTGTGACCCAAAAAGAAAGAAAAAAAAAAGATTTACATACATCTACTTCAAAATTCCTGTTTTCTGTTTGGAAAATATCTCTCATAAGAACATAATAGGAATTTAATATTAACCTGTGGCAAACAGCTCCGTGTCTCAGAGGCTCCGCACCCTCATGGAGGGGAAAGGGTTCTGTTTCATAGAGCTGAGAAACTACAGATGAGCAACACAGTGCCCACTTCCTGGGCGAGGAAGCACTCGGTGGGCGTCGGAGATGGTCCCCGCCCCTCCATTCTGCTGCTTCCACTCCCGCCTGCAGTTCCCCGGCACAGTCTAGCTCCTCTATGCAGGCTTCCACCCAGCATCAAGACTCTGAATCCCGCCAGGGCTTCAGTCCCGCCTCCCCAGTGACCTGGAGCAAGTCACTAATTGCAAGTTCCTGCGTTTCAGTCTGCGCGACTTTAAAATAGGGATGATTACAGTAATCTAATGCCTAAAGTTCTTTTGAGTACCAAGCAAGCTGGTACCTGCCAAGTATTTAAAATTAGACCCTGGCTGCAATGAGTTCCCAGTAATTACTGACCATTATTATTTTTCACGGGACTGGAGCGATAGCACAGCGGGGAGGGCGTTTGCCTTCCACGTGGCCGACCTGGGTTCGATTCCTTCATCCCTCTCGGAGAGCCCGGCAAGCTACCAAGAGTATCCCGCCCACACGACAGAGCCTGGCAAGTTCCCCCTGTCGAATTCCATATGCCAAAAACAGTAACAACAAGTCTCACAATGGAGATGTTACTGGTGCCCGCTCGAGCAAATCGATGAGCAACGGGATGACAGTGCTGCTGCTGTCATTTCTTATCCATGAAGGGGCTTGAGCCAAAGATGATGAATGCTACGTTGATCTCATTCTTCTTATAAAGAGAGGCTAGATTTTTGGGGTTTTTTTTTTTTTTTTGCTACTGCTGTCCTAGTAGCATAAGATATTAAAAAAATAAATTAAAAATGCCGCCCTTCCTACAATGCCACACAATAGTACACCCGTCATAATTATGCAATTAATTCACTGAATTTTCAGAAACTAACTATACCTGCATAAAATACAATTAAAGTACAATGTCACTAAACTACAATTTTAACTTCATTAATATGTCAATATAGAAACAAAAAGTAGGGGTGGGAGTGCCATGCAGTGGTACAGTACTTGCAGAGTATTTATAAAGTCCTAGATTCAGTCCCTGGCACCCTCCCAAAAAGTGTAACTTTTTTATCAAACAAAATAGCAAAGAAAATAAGTATTTTTATCTTGACTTAGATGTAATATGTAATATATATTCTCATGTATTCTTGTAAAAATGCAATATGAGGGGCTGGAGTGATAGCACAGCAGGTAGGGTGTCTGCCTTGCACGCAGCCGACCCGGGTTCGATCCCCAGCATCCCATATGGTCCCCCGAGCACCCCCAGGAGTGATTCCTGAGTGCACAGCCAGGAGTAACCCCTGTGCATACTGGGTATGAGCAAAACAGGAAAAAAAAAAAACACTGCAGTATGAAAGTGGATATAATTTTTTTTTTTTTGGCTTTTTGGATCACACCTGGCAATGCTCAAGGTGCTGCACTCAAGGATCACTCCTGGTGGCATTCAGGGGACCGTATGGGGTGCCAACAGAGAAACACATGCAAGGGAAGTGCCCCACCCACTGTGCTATCACTAGGCCCAGATAGAAATTTTTTTAAATGTAGTTACCCTTTGACTCAGCAATTTAAATTCTAGGAACTTATCCTAAGGAAGTGATCTAATAGATATGCAGAGACATGGGAATCTTTATTGCTGGTATCTCACAAAAAAATATTTGCAGATCATCTACAAACCCATTAATGGAGAAATGGTTAAGTAAATATTTTGTGTGTCTTTAAAAATGGGATCCTTATAAATTGACAGGAAAAGCTCACCCTGGTTTACTGTTCAAAACAGACTGTTGTAAAATAGTATGAGCTCATTTTGCAGTGTATGAGGATAATAGAGGCTCTCTCTCAAGGATAAAAGCATGACCAGCACCTATTTCGTGTGCCGGTGTAGTGTCACACTCTTTGAAATAATAGGCACATGTTACTGTTTCCATCAGAAGTCATACTCGGTGCTGGAACAGATATTCTGTTGGATCAAACACCCCTCCGCAAACACCAGCTGCCTTCCTGTCTGATTCCTGACTCCAGGGCTTCTCTCCGGGCTGAATCCAGACCACGTCTATATCTGCACCTAGATCAGATACAGACGTGGTCTAGGTAGAAAATTGTCATCATCACAAAATTGCAACCAAATACGTTAGGGGGGTGTCATTATGTTCATAAAAATGACCACAAAATGAATAATAATTAAATTTCTCTAAGAATTCCACCGATGTGACCCTTCGGAAGAGGCGATGGTGTGGAGATGGCAGCTGGCGGGAGGCAGAGTGCAGGCAGCGGTCAACAGGCAGAGCCTAGAGGCCCTGCAGGGCAGCGGAACTATTCTGTGGGGTGTCACAGTGATGGAGACGTTTTATTATATATTTACCAAACTGCATACTATACAGCAGAGCAAACCCCAATGTGAACTGTGGACTCTGGATAACGATGTGGCAGTGCGGGTCGACCAGTGGTAACAACTGAGTCATCCTGGCGTGGGCGATGCTCACAAGGGAAGAAATTTACGGGACTATACAGTTTCTAGTCAAGTTTGTGGGGAACTTAAACCTGCTCCAAAAAAACTTTTTAAAAAAACCTTTAAACAATCCTCTAAATAAAAATGTTCTTCTTAGTATCTTCTAATTCTCTCATTTTGAGAAAAACGAGGGCCAGAGAGATAATACGGAGGGTAGCATGTTTACCCTGCACACAGCCAACCCGGGTTCGATCCCTGGCATCCTATATGGTCCCCAAGCATTGACAGGAGTAATTCCTGAGTACAGAACCAGGAGTAACCCCTGAGCATCACCAGGTGTGACCCAAAAGGAGGAGCGAGAGAGAGAGAGAGAGAGAGAGACAGAGACAGAGACAGAGACAGAGACAGAGACAGAGAGAGACAGAGAGAGACACACAGACAGACAGGGACAGAGAGAGACAGAGAGAGACAGAGAGAGACAGAGAGAGAGAGAGGAGAGAGAGATGTCCTGATATAAGCTATTCCTGCAAAGAGTCAAACTACTGCCTTATTACATAACCTGTTTCTCAATCTTCACTGACCAAGCAGCTCAAATAACACCTTATTCTTCTCACATCCAGAATGTTCATCTGCCTAAGGATGTTTTGTACTCAGAGGTATGTTCTCACCTCAAATATTGCATAGATGAAATCAAATAAAGATGGTTTCAATCACTTGCAGTGCTTAAAATATTTATAATCCTTTCTATAGCCAAAGGCAGTCAGGCTAATTATTTACCAAGTAAATGGAAATAACATCCCCAGGGATATGGTAGAACTGACACATCAATTGGGATAAAGATTGGTCGTTAGTCTGCGCTCGGAGAATCTCAAAAGCATCTTGGAGTGGCTCTATTTTAGCTCCACATAGGAACCGGACCTGTTGTGCTACAAATGACAGATTTGCTGCTGAAAAGATCAAAGGGTGCTGAGGAGGCTTCAGCAGCTCGTCCTCACGCTGATTTCCTGAGCATCTCTAATGAGCTGCAGTGAGGGAAATCCATGCTCTCTGGGGCTACAAGGTCCCAAAATGGAAGGGCTCTCTAGATTCCAGGAGAGAGATTTAATGGAGGTAGGAGATTATTGGAGCTCCACAAAGGGCTTTAAATTTCCCAGCCAAAAAGCTTTTTTATGGGCAATGACGGTGATTTTTATAGGCATTGCTAATTAGAAGACCGAGTAAGGCTCACTTTAAAGTTTTTCAGACAACGCAATAACAACTCGACTTGAAAACTGAAATTCCCTCTCATAACACCCCTCCAAAACAACAACAGCTATGCCATTCTTATCTCTTCCAAGAAAATTTTCTATGTGTATGCATACTTATACATACATACTGGCTTGGCTCAGTATTTGGGTAGTGCATTACAATCGGTGTTGGTCATTCCTGTCCTTGAGTGTTCAAGAGATGACAGCAAAACCTGGAGATTTCATGCAAAGACCAATAGTTAGGCTAAGGCGGCTCCCAAAGTGACTACCACTGAATAATACAGAAGTTACTGACTCCCACCAACCATCAGTGACGATGTTTCTTTCCCACTTCCAGCTGTGTTCTCTAGCTTTGAAAAATCTAACCTGTGGGCATCTGCAAGCCAAAGACCTCGAAGTTACCCTTATGAACGTTCTCTAGCTCATCGTCCAAGCTAAGTCCAGCCAATTTGATCTTCCTTCTCCATATCTCTCCATTTTCATCACTACATTTGGTCAGTGCATCAAAATCTCCCATCTGAACTCGGCATGGCCTCCTTACCTGTAATCCTTAGGTTAAAAATCATTTTCCAGGGGCTGGAGCAATAGCACAGCGGGTAGGGTGTTTGCTTTGCACGCGGCCGACCTGGGTTCGATTCCCAGCATCCCATATGGTCCCCCGAGCACCGCCAGGAGTAATTCCTGAGTGCAGAGCCAGGAGGAACCCCTGTGCATTGCCGGATGTGACCCAAAAAAGCAAAAAAAAAAAATCATTTTCCAGGGGCCTGGGGAGATAAGACAGCAGGTAAAGAGTCTGCCTTGCATGAGGCTGACCCGGGCTCGGTCCCCAGCACCCCATACGGTACCCCAAGCACAGCCAGGAATAATCCCTGAGTGCAGAGGCAGGAGGAAGTCCTGAGCACTGCTAGGGGTGACCCAAAATAACAATAAAAAAATATCATTCTCTGCTAAGCAGGTGAATGATTTAAAAAGAAACCAAAACCCAGTTCAAATATCATTTTGTCAAGATGATCTTCACTATACGTCTGTGTGGCTGTTTGAGTAACCAAGTCTGTATATACAGAAACTACAGTTGCACAAACCTGTTTTCTGACCTGGCTGGAGCGATAGCACAGAGGGTAGAGTGTTTGCCTTCCACGCGGCCAACCCGGGCTCGATTCCTCCATCCAGCAAGCTACCGAGAGTATCCCGCCCGCACGACAGAGCCTGGCCAGCTACCCGTGGCATATTCAATATGCCAAAAACAGTGACAAGTCTCACAATGGAGACGTTACTGGTGCCCGCTCAAGCAAATTGATGAACAACGGGATGACAGTGCTACAGTTTTCCCTCCTGCTTTCCCCAGAAACTAGCAAGCTGCCTACCACGTGGTAGAAATTTGAATATTGGCAGTGACAATTCACTTCCCAGTGCAAGAACATAATTTTCTAATAATTTACTGACTAGTGCAAGTGGAGGTCCTGGGACAGCTCCTGTTGGATGCATCCTCTGGTATAAGAAGCTAAGATTAGGGTTTTTCTCTCCAGTTCAGAGACCAGCCCGGCGCCAACCCCAGCATCAAGCCGTGGTCTGTTCAGTTCAGCTGCGCCTGTACAAGCAGAGATGACACCACATATATAGACAGTAATGCTGCTTCCTCCTTTTGCAACACAGAAAAATGAATTTTTAAAGATTTTCTAAATGAACTTATTTTATCTTATTTTTGGCTTTGGGGGTCACACCCAGCGTTGCTCTGGGGTTACTCCTGACTCTGCTCTCAGGAATTACTCCTGGAGGTGCTCAAGGGACCATGGGATGCTGGGATCTAACCCAGGTAAACCACAGGCAAGACAGATGCCCTATCCACTGTACTATCACTCTGCCCCCTAAATTAATTACTTTTAAAATAGAAAACAAGCTGAGGAAATAACCAAATTCATCAATAATTATTTTTCCATTCTTTTGGCTCCCTCTATTGATGACAAACTCCATTGCAGAAATGTCACACTAAGTTGCAGTTAAGAGAGTTCATGTAGCATAGGTCCTCTTACCAATACAGATTTTGGGTGTATTTATAGTCTTTGGAAAATTCCAATTAATCCTTCATGAAAAGCAGTATTTGTGTGCCCCAATTTTTTTGCCTTTGGGTGTCTGTATCTGGCAATGTCAGAGCTCAGAGCAAAGCTGTGATAGAATTTCCAAGTATCAAGTCATAATAAGAAAGAATTCTTTTTGCTCAAGCACAAAATACATTTTACGTAGAGTTTCTAGATTAACTTTCTGTTTTCCCCATTAAAGCAAAGAGCTGAACTATACTGGCTACAAAGGCAGGGCAAATATAGAAATAAAGCCTTCGGTTAATTACTTTAATTTTTATTAGTAAGTTCCAAAGTGTTTGTTCTTTGTCTTGTAAACATCCGACCCACTTTCTATAGAAAAACTAATGAATCCATTTTTAAAAGGGCAAATCGGTTTTGTAAATGATTTTAAAATTAATCCATTTCATAATAGTTAGACTATAGACTCTTCTGTTTGGGGCCACACCGGGTGGTGCTCAGGGATTATTCCTGATTGGGTCAGGGAGCACTTCTGGCAGGCCCAGGAGGCTATTTGGGGTCCCAGGGATCACGCCAGCCCCTAGACTCTAAACTTTTTTTAAAGCACTGAAAATCAATGGAGCAAGAGCCATAGCGCAGTGTGTAGGGCACTTAGCCTTGCTAGTGGACCCAGATGCCACGCCCCGCTTCCCAGGTGTCCCCCGAGCCTGTCAGGAGGGATTAAACCCTGGGCACAGCCATAAGTAAGCCCTGAGCACCGCCAGGCATGGCCCCAGCTCAAAACTGAACAGGGGCCAGAGAGGTAGTACAGAGAGTAGGGCATTTGCGTTGCATGCAGCCAACTCGGGTTCAATCCCTAGCATTCCCTATGGTCCCCCATCAAGAGTGACCCCCAAATGAAAAAATACAAAACAACCCCACCAAAAGCACTGAAAACCAAACCAAACAAAAATATAAGAACATTTTCTGAAATTAATAAATTTTATGTGCTGCATCTTCAGAATTTGCAAGAGGCATGAACAAACTCCAAGGACCCGGAGTCGGGCGTAGGTCAGTGACACAGCGCCGCCGTGTCAGACCAAGTTCAATCCGGGCGCTGCCTGGTACACGAGCTCCTGCAGGCCGGCTGTTGGAGCCGAGGCTCTTCCCCTCCGTGAGCCCTGATGTGGAAAGAGATCTGTACACCCAGGACTTGCTGAACCCTCGTTCGTACCCGACACGGAAGCTGTTCTCCACAGCCAAATGGGAAGGTCCTCGAACCAAGCTGCCTTCTCCAAGTAAGGGACACCGCCCCCAGGAACTGCGCCAAGGCTCTGAGAGGTAGAATACACTGTGTGCTTTTTGTGTGCATTTTTTCACTTAAAGAAGGTAGAGTTCATGGGGGAGGCGGGCAAGCAAATGAGAACCAAGTAAGTTTTTTTTTTCTCTACAAAGGGGGCAATAGGCCATAAGTTTGGGAATCTCTGATCTAGTGAGTAAAAAAAAAAAAAAAATTCAGAAATGATTAAAATAGAGGCAAAGAACCCACATATTGCTATTACCTTAATGACGAAAACATGTGGCTCATTAATTTAATGACAGCGAGTGCCTTTGTGGGTAGACGAGTCATATGTAATGTCTTACTCCACTGGAGAGACTTGTCCCATGCCAAGACCGGCTCCCTGTCTCTCTTATTACTGAGAAGCCATCGGTACAATCCAAAATGATTAAAGCAATGGAGATTGAATTGCAAACAAAGAACTTCAGACTGAAACAGGAATGGAGAAATAAAACTCCAACCAAGCACAGGACTCAAGAGACCAAGGATAAAAACATTCAAGTTTCCATTTTTTTACAAAGTTGAAAATTCAACCTTCTAATTTATAACATGGTAGAAATATAAATGACATAATCTTTTAATAAACTAATGTGGGTTTTTTTTTGTGGAAGAGTTTCTCCAGAGGCCCCCAAAGAATACTAAAAATTATACATGCTCTCTATACAAAATCTCAGAAATATAAAGAAACTAATAAAACAAGGGTGTTGGGTCCACTCTTTGTCTATAGCTGTTTGTATAAAGCTGGGGAAATTTTTTTGAACTTGGTATTGGGCTCAATTATTAAAAGAGCTAAAAAAACACAAAACTTTTAACAAGTCAGAAAATTAGCATCCTCCACCAAAATTTCCAAACATCTGTATCACTGTATCACTGTCATCCCATTGCTCATCTATTTGCTCGAGTGAGCACTAGTAACATCTCCATATGAGACTTGTTACTGTTTTTGGCATATCGAATACGCCACGAATAGCTTGCCAGGCTCTGCTGTGTGGGCGGGACACTCTCGGTAGTTTGCCGGGCTCTCTGAGGGGGGCAGAGGAATCGAACCTACTGTGCTATAGCTCCAGCTCCTCCAAATATCTAACCCATGAAAAAATAGTTCTCATTACAATTAATCTTTTGCACATGAAAGCAAATAAAAACCCTTACTATCACTCATAAAGCAAAAAGGAACTATCCTATTGCTAATACTCTGAACCTATTATAATCCATCTTAAACCATGTATCAGAGACAGAACTTCTTAAGACAGAAATTTCTGGGGCTGGAGCAATAGCACAGCGGGTAGGGCTTGCACGCGGCCGACCCAGGTTCGATTCCCAGCATCCCCTATGGTCCCCTGAGCACCGCCAGGAGTAATTCCTGAGTGCAAAGCCAGGAGTAACCCCTGAGCATTACCAGCTGTGACCCAAAAAGCAAAAAAAAAAAAAAAGACAGAAATTTCTTGTCTTAATAGATGAACATAAACTGTCTGCTCACGATTTGGTGATGACGGTAGTAAGTTTGCTGATAGCAGATACTCCTCACCCTCTTTATAATGTCCCATGCTCTTTCTATCTAGTTGGGCCTTCTTTTTTTTTTTTTTTTTTTTGCTTTTTGGGTCACACCCAGCGATGCTCAGGGGTTACTCGTGGCTCATGCACTCAGGAATTGCTCCTGGCAGTACTTGGGGGACCATATGGGATGCCAGGGATCGAACCCGGGTCGGCCGCGTGCAAGGCAAACGCCCTACCTGCTGTGCTATCGCTCCGGCCCCAAGTTGGGCCTTCTTAACCCAACTCATCATCCGAAAGATTGGCTGGATGAGGAGCACAATTTTTAGGGTATTTTTCAGTACTTTAGTGTGTGTGTGTGTGTGTGTGTGTGTGTGTGTGTGTGTGTGTGTGTGTGTGTGTGTGGTGGGGAGGAAGTCTGGGGGGAGGTGAGTGAAGGATCGAAACCAGAGGCTCAGACACACCAATCTTGTGCTCTGTCACTGACCTTCAATTCATGCCGCATTTTTGGGTGTTCCTTGAGAACAAAGTGGTGGGATAGATCACGCTACAACCAAGTGGGGAATTTCCTCCTGAGGCCCCCCTGAGCCCCTTCTTCCCACAGAAAACCAATCATGACAAACGGCTGGTTTTCCCCGCTTGACGGCAGACAGGCTCTTCTTAACTTGGAACAAGCTTATCCTCAGCTACGCAAAGGCCCAGCAAACGGCTCTTAACACGGACTTCCCACAGCAAGCCGGCCGGGCTATGTGCTGACTCGAGTCGCTGTGCTCTGGAGACGGAGGGGTCAAAAGTGATGCCCCAGTGACTCATTCAGCTTCGTTTTCAGGGGCAGAATGTTCCGGTGGGGGGCGGGGGTGGGGGGAGTGAATGGGAGGTGCCACTCTCGGACTCTGGCACCACAGAGCTCATTTGCCCAGAGCCCGTAATCAGGGACACGCTGGGCCCACGGCCTGGGGATGAACCTCAGCCCAGCACCTCGTCTGAGTTACCGGCATGAAACTTGGACGTCAGGACGTCAGGGAGCTTCCACTGGGCCCAGCCCAGAGCCTTAGTCACGCGCCTTTGTTCTGTCGCTTAGCGCAGATGGACATGATGACTGGGCCATGTGGACACTGGCCACCCTGCACCCCACATACCTGATTAGAGTCTAAGAATGGTACCCAAGAAGGCAGATATGAACGTCTACCGCAGAGCACTGTCTCCAGGGTCCCTTGGGGTAATCCACCTACTCAATAGTTTTCTAACTCAAACACAGAGTCCTGGCACACCAGCCCCCAGGGAAACTTGGAAAGAGAGCACGACGAGCTTCTTTGGCTGCAGAATTCTGCACGCTGGTGCTTACAGAGCAGTTCTCTACAGTGGGAGATGCTGCCCCTGGGCGGGGGTGGGGGGGAGGAGAAACATTTGGGGGACCAGCAGGGGGGAGCAGCTTCAGGGGCAACGGGTGTGACACATTCTGTTCTATCACCTCAAAAAGGCAGATTTCGGGGCTGGAACAACAGCACAGCGAGTAGGGCAATTTGCCTTTCATACACAGACCCGGGTTCGATCCCCGGCATCCCATATGGTCCTTCCGAGCACTGCCAGGAATAATTTCTGAGTGCAGAGCCAGGAGCCACCCCTGTGCATCACTGGGTGTGACCCAAAAATTTTTTTAAAAAGAGGCATATTTCTAGAAGCCAGTGGAAGTCTGGGTAACTCCCATGGAGATGGAGTCTCTTCGTTTTCTTTTGTTTTGTTCTGTTTGAAGGCACACCCAGCAGTGCCCGGGGACTCCCCCAGCCAGGTGCCAGGTGCCAGGTGGTGCTGGGGCTGGAACCCGGGCCTGCCCCAAGTAGAGCACGTAGACCAGCCTTTTGAACTATCTCCTCAGTCCCAGATATATTTGGGCATATTTGGGCTTATTTCCTGACTTAGTAGGGTCAGTGATAAAATACTGAAGACTGAAAGAACAATGATTGAGGGAAAACCTTGGTAATTTAGATAAACACTTCTCTTTTCCCGGTTTTGGGGACACATTCAGTGGTGCTCAGGATCTATTCTTACCTCTGTGACTCCTGGCAGTGCTCAGGGGACCTTATCAAATGCTGGGGCGCAAACTCAGTCCTGCCACATGCAAGCCCTTACCTGATGCACTGTCACTCCAGCCACCTACTGTCATTTAAATTCCATTCTATGATCTGTTATTCAACAAGCTTCTAATGTGTTTATTATAACATGATCCAATATTTAAGCTTTCAGTATGGGGCCAACAGAAATAGTTTGGCAAATGAAAGAATGACATTTTATGTACCACCACCTGGTAATTTAAAAAATTTGAATTCATGTCTCATTAGCGCTTAGTAGTTTAATATTCTTTATATGGTCAGAAATCCTGAGAACGCCACTGAGATATACTCTATCATGTGAATGCGCTAAAATAAAAAATTACCGTATACCTAGTGTTTTAAACGTTTTAAAGTATTTGCCACAAATCTACCCCTTCAGCAGGATTTAATAGAGGGAATATTGCCCCACCATTGTTGATAACAAGAGAGATTATCACTTGGTTTCTAGACTGAATAAGTATAAAATTTATGTGGTAATAAATTCTATTCTAATCAAAAGCTATTAACCAATAGCCATCTACATAACATGATCTTTGTCTACTTTAATAGACATTTCACGTTTCAATTATCTTTGTCTCAAGGGCCTCTTTGAGGCGCGTGGACTCAATTTTTCCTGTGTAATTTTCTGAGTTTCCAAGTTCTAAACAAACTTTTCTTCCGATTCAACTAGCTGTCAAAAATGGCATGCATAGGGGCCATTGCACAGCACGGTAGGTCGCTTGCCTTGCATGCAGCTGACAAGGGTTCAACCCCTGGCATCCCGTATGGTTCCCTGAGCACTGCCAGGAGTCATTCCTGAGTGCAGAGTCCCTGGTTACCCCCTGAGCACAGCTGGATATGCCCCCACCCAAAACAAAACAAAACAAAACAAAAGGCGGCCTAATAATCTTAACTGATATTCTAAAAAGTGAACTAGAGGCTGGAGCAGTAGCACAGCGGGTAGGGCCTTTGCCTTGCACGTGGCCGATCTGGGTTGATTCCCAGCATCCCATATGGTCCCCTGAGCACCGCCAGGAGTAATTCCTGAGTGCAGAGCCAGGAGTAACCCCTCTGCATCACCGGGTGTGACCCAACAAGCAAAACAAACAAACAAAATAAATAAATATTTTTTTAAAAAAGTGAACTAAATACCAGGATGTTTTTACCCTTGGTCTATGTGACCAACCCAGTATTTTAATTCTTTTATTTTCAGGGACCCTCCCCAGTGGTACTGCCAGTGGTACAGTCCAGATATTCACTTTGAGTGGTCTCCCTGGCGCACGGCAGCGTTTTGAAAAGCATATCTCATTGACCGATTTGAAGAGGAGTATGTGTATGTGTTTTATAAGCTATGCATTTTTGAAAGCTTGGCTATATACAAAACCTCAACAGAATGTCCAAATAGTCTCTGAACTGATATTTCATTCGGTTTTAGCTGCTGCCAGAGGTCTGATTTCCTGAGTTCTTGTTAATTACCAAGCTTTCCGCAATGGCCTCTGATGAAAAGGGAATTCCACCCATTGCATAACTAGTCTCTAAGGCAAAAATTAAGCAGAAAATTGAGAAAAGTGTCCAGGAAATCCAGGCAAGCCTCACAGCCTGGTCTGTATCTTCTTCTAAATATCATAACCCCAGAGCAAGGCAGCAAATAATTGACAGGCGGTGAAGAGCAGAGGAAGTGTCGGGACTAAAACCCTGCAGGACTGACCTAGAAAGGAAAGCAGGAGCTGAGGGCAGCTCGCTCCGTTTCCACACGGTCCTGAGAGGCAGATATTTTTGAGATCTGGCCCTGTCGAATGCTTCAGATGACTTCAAACATTCTGCTTAAAGTTTCTATTTCGGTAACCTTACATTTTCAAACACGATAATTGAAATGGGCTCAATTTCATCTCTGGGAAAAAGTGCATTCAAAAGGCAGCGTCCGCTTTGTCTTTCTCTGGCAGGCAACCTTCCACAGAAGCCCGCTTGGGGGCCAGGTGACGTCTCCTTAGCCTCACTGGCCTCTGTTCTCCCTTCTGCAGAGCAGAAGTCAAAATGCCTCCCTAATGGTTTTGGGTGAAGTTTAAATAAATACAATGTATCACTGTATGACTGTATCACTGTCATCCCTGATTTGCTCCATGGGGCACCAGCAAGGTCTCCATTGTGAGACTTGTTACTGTTTTTGGCATATCAGTATGCCAGGGTAGCTAACCAAATACAATGTATAAAGTCAACAAAGCTTTACAAATAAAAAAAAAATTCAAGAAATGGCAGCTACTGTTACTTTAAAAAGAAAGGGGGGGGAGGGGGGCTGTGGGTGCCTCTTCTAGAAACAAATGGGTGGGTGGGAAGCAAAGGGGGTCGGAATAATGCTGAAGGAAAGTGGACACGGTGAACTGATGGGTTTTGAAACCTTGTATGGACCCTGAGCATTCTCGGGGCTAGCCTGGTGCCCTCTGTACCACGGGGACCAAACTGCCAGGCATCTGAGCCCTGTCCTAGCTTCCTGCCCCAACCCCAGTGAGTTGAAGTCACTTTAAAGTCACTTGAACTCTCTGGACTTCTGTGTAGTAAGAATTGGTTACTGCACTGCCAAGGTCTGGACTCCTTTTTTTTGGGTCACACCCAGCGATGCACAGGGGTTACTCCTGGCTCAGGCACTCAGGAATTACTCCTGGTAGTGCTCAGGGGACCATATGGGATGCTGGGAATCGAACCCAGGTCGGCCACGTGCAAGGCAAACGCCCTCCCCACTGTGCTATTGCCCCAGCCCCCGGATTCCTAAGTATTCACCTCAAAAACAGTAATATGGTAACAAGGAGCAGAAAGAGGATTCTGAGAATCCTCTAGCAGAAAAACAATAGTTCAGACTCACAAAAGCTGAACTATTATTTTCATTAGTATAGCTCTTATTTTCCTTATTATAACTATTATTATAACTATCTCTGAGCTAGCGAGCATGACAGGGTTGAAGGTGATTGCTTTTCATGAGTCTGACCGTGTTTCGATTCTGGGCACCACCCTGTCCCCCAGCTGTTGCCAGAATAGCCCCTTGGTACTGTTAGGTGTAGCTCAGCCTACTCCCCACCCCCCCCCCCGCAAAAAAAAAAACAAAAGGAAAAAACAAAAAGAAACCTCTCTTTTACTTTTGGCACATCACCAAGTTCTGGATGACCTTTAACCTCGAGACAGCCTCTAGTTCTAACTGCAGAGCGAGGAAGATCCTGAAGCTTGGGCCTGGTGTGCTTTGGGCTCGTATTTCACCCCTCCTCACGCGTCATGCTCTTTCTCAATCGCTGCCTTCAGAAGTTTGCCCTTAGCAGCATGTGTGCAAACGGTGCCCGGGTGCCCTTCCCCGCCACGCACACGCATGAAATGACAAAGCCTTGCACGCAGAGCAGCTCCCGGTCCCGGACCTCCGGGCTTGGCTGGTCTCTCCGGGCAAATCTGGGGCTCCTCCTCTCTCTGTTCCCCTTGGCTATCCGTGACTAAGCGGCTGGGTCTCAGAGCTGTGTGGCCCAGTCAGGATATGTGGGACTGTCATACCCATTGTGCTTGGGAAGTTCCATTTGTATGGTATCACAACAAATGTTCTGGCTCTCATTTGCTGGTCTGTACTGGAAACATCAGCGGACAATAGAAAAGAAGCCGGTCTTAAATGCAGGGAGAAATGCCGGGGGGGGGGGGGGGGGTGTTGGATGTCTCCTTCGTGTTAAGTAGAAAGATAATGAGCCCGACAGAGACTTAACCTTTATTTTTGAAGGCATGACCTTGCAAATGAAGCCAGAAACAAACAAACAGACAAACAAAAGGAATGTCGCATGGATGTTCTTCATTCTCAAGCGAAATAAACCTCCTCTACCTTTTCTTAGGTTGGCCCAAAAACTAAAGCTGCATTAAAACTAGGCCAGAGAGCACTACAGGGGCTAAGATGCTTGTCCTTCATATTCAACCGACTCCAGGTCGGCGAGCACATTCCATAGTGACCCCTGAGCACTGAGCCGGGAGTCCTGAGCACAGCGGGTGTGGCCCTGACCAACCTCCCCTCCCCCACCACCCCCACCCACAGCTGCCTGGATTGCTTTCTGCAGTGATGTGGCACCCAAAAGTCAGTAAGGATCGATCTGTGTGCCCTCACTCCGTCCACTCTCTGACATCATCACTGCGGTAAAAGCGGTCACAGCTCCATCACCAACACGGACATCCACACGGTCCAGGCTACTGGCAGGAGGCCAAGGCTGGTGCACGGGAATGCATCTGAGCTCGGTGCTCTGGGCCAGGCACCCCAGAAAACGAGGCCCCCAGAGTGGGTGGGGAGGGGCTCGAGGCTCTGATCAGTAAGCAGCTGGCTGCGCGCTTACAGAGAAGGCCCGTGGGGCTCTGGCCCATGCTGGTAGGGTGGGCCTGCTCCCAAGGCGGCCAGAGGAGAATGGCCACTAGACCCAGGGCTTGCCGGGAAGGCGGGGGAGGGGTACTGGATCCCTACGACTACACGGCTCCTGAGCACAGCACTGAAAGCAGCCCTTGAGCACCACTTGTCAAGGCCCCCAAAGCAAAACTACAAAAAACACAGCCCAGTGCTTTGTCGATGCTGGGTCCGCCTTGGACAAGCGCCCCTAGGTCAAGTCTTCATTCCTCGACAGCCCTGGGTTTTCCCCTAAGGAAGCCACTTAGCCCAGTCAAAAGGAAGAGAGGGAGCCAGGGAAACAGGAGGTAGGAGGTGATGCAAGTGGCAGACAGAAACGGAGACTGCAAGGCCCTGGGTTCAATCCCTAGGGTTTTTTTTGTTTTTGTTTTTGTTTTTGTTTTTTTGCTTTTTGGGTCACACCCAGCGATGCTCAGGGCTGACTCCTGGCTCATGCACTCAGGAATCACTCCTGGCAGTGCTCGGGGGACCCTGTGGGATGCTGGGAATCGAACCCGGGTCAGCCGCATGCAAGGCAAACACCCTACCCGCTGGGCTATCGCTTCAGCCCCAGTCCCTAGTCCGTTATGCCCTTGCCCCAAGGGACCCTGGTAGAGAGGTCCACACAGCAAGGCTGAGCATCACTGCGAGTGACTCCGGACCCCTCCCTCTACTGCGTGTGCTCTCTGTTTCAAAGGGAGGGGAGAGGTGAGGAGTGGAGAGACAGGATAGGAGTGAGGCACGGGAAAGCTGCAGGCCTAGAGGGCTATGGCCAGCTCCAAGGTGCAGACGGTCCTAAAGAAGCTTTGCATTCCACACTAAAATGGGGGGCAGCCCCAGTCTGGGGGAGCTTAAAATTTTGTTTGTTCTTAGAGCCTGGCAAGCTCCCCGTGGTGTATTCAATGTGCCAAAAATAGTTACAAGTCTTATAATGGAGACATTACTGGTGGCCGCTCGAGCAAATCGATAAACAACAGGACGACAGTGCTACAGTGCTACAGTTCTTAGTGGAGTATGGGACTCTGCTAGCAACGCTCATGGGTTATTCTTGGCTTTGGGCAGGGTTCAGGGGCGCACATGCAGTGCCAAGGACTGAACTCAAGCAGGCAAACACCTTAACTGGCCTCTGTACTATTCCTCTGGCCCTGGCTGGGGGGAAGCAATAGCTTTCTATAGATTTCTCTGTCATGTGAAAAGAAGTCAGTTTTACCATTGAGGTGTTATTTCCTAGAGTGGAAATGTGTGTTCTTACAAATCTGCATCAATCAGAGATATACATCAGGGCTAGTATGAAGGGGTAGAGGGGATTGTCTCTACATTGAAAATATCTTAGTGCAGGGAGTTCTTGACTTCTAGGGGCATGAAATCTGCTTTTGCTTGGTTGATTTTGAATATTATCTCCAGTAAATTCTTCCCTTTTCTTCTTGCATTTAGAAATATTTGGTTGCATTTTAATAGTTTTATCTCTTTTGATGTTTTATGTATATATATGTATATATATACATATATATATATATCATCATCATCCCATTGATCCTCAAATTTCTTGAGCAGTCTCAGTAACCATTTGTCCTAGCCCTGAGATTTTAGAAGCCTCTCCTTACTCGTCCTTCCCAACGATTCTGCATTGGAGGCTCTTTCAGGGTCAGGGGAATGAGACCCAGCATTGTTACTGGTTTTGGCATATGAATACACCATGGGGAGTTGGCGAGGCTCTCCCATGTGGGCAGGAAACTCTTGGTAGCCTGCTGGTTCTCCCAGAGGGAGAAGTAGGCTATAAGATGTCTATAAGCTTCCAGGAGCTTGCTTTTAAGTCTCTGGATGTTGGCTGTTGATGGGATTCCCGGTGCCGGGGGCAGTCCCTGGGTGTGACCGCCTAGCTACTAGAAAATGGGAAATCTGGGCGGAAGAGGCCCAGTCCCAAACCGAGGAGGCTTGGAGATCTCAGCCTCAGGTCCCACACACCTGGGCTCCTCTGCTGGTACCTTCATGCATGAGACTCGTCCAAACGTTTGGAGAGGGGTCTTGAGCATGGCTGTGGCTAAGGCTCCGGAGGTCTTCGGCCGAGGGAGCTCTGCTCAGGGTGGGGAGGGAAGCTGGAGCCCATCCCCTCTGATGGGCCCCTGGGAAGATAGCCAGGCGCGTGGGCAAGAGACTCTCTATATTGCTGTTTTTCGGGAGCTTGCTTTTAAGCAATCTGTAATCCCATCAACGGCCAACATCCAGAGACTTAAAAAAAGCTCCTGGAAGAGAGCGACGCAGAGCGTCTCTGGCTGTCTTCCCTGGGGCTCCTCAGAGGGGGTGGGCTCCAGCTTCCCTCTCCACCTTGAGCAGAGCTCCCATGGCCAAAGACCTCTGGAGCCTAGCCACAGCCATGCTCAAGGCCCCTCTCCACACGTTCATGCATGAAGGTACCAGCAGAGGCACCCAGGTTTGTGGGACCCGGGGCTGAGACCTCCAAACCTGCTCAGATTGGGACTGGGCCTATTCTGCCCAGATTTCCTATATGTATATATATATATATATATATATATATATATATATATATATATGACATCACAGCAGAGCCTGATAAGCTACCCGTGGTGTACTCAATATACCAAAAACAGTAACAATGATGGTCCTGATTCCTCTGATCCTGAAAGAGCCCCCAGTACACCATCGGGCTACACTAGCATGTGACAGGGACAAATGGAGACATTACTGGTACCCGCGTAAACAAATCGATGAACAACAGGATGATAGTGACAGTGACAGTGATATATATGACGTGTCTCTCTCTATATGACAACATGCTTTTTGATTGACTAATCAGAAAGTTCAAATACTGGGCTGAATAGCTATTAAAATTTTTAATCATTAAGGTTCACTCAGCAAAAAAATCATTTTTACCTCAATTCTTATTAATAGAATCATTTAAAAATATATTTGAAACAAATTTCTTAAAATGTTATTCATAATGTACTGAACCTAAACTTTTCAATAATCTGATACTATATTAAGGATCTTGTAAGATACCAGAATCAATATTCTGGACAAATTTAAACATTGTACACCACCTAGTGAAGGTTGGAATGGACATGTACTAACTTAAGAAATTTCCATTAGTTATTTCTGCTTATTAAATAATTGACAGTACATTTGTTTTTCTGAAAAACAAGTGTAGGGGCTGCAGCAATAGTACAGCAGGTAGGGCATTTGGCTTGCACGCGGCCGACCCGGATTCGATTCCCAGCATCCCATATAGTCCCCTGAGTACCGCCAGGGGTAATTCCTGAGTGTAGAGCCAGGAGTAACCCCTGTGCATCGCCAGGTGTGACCCAAAATGCAAAAAAAAAAAGAAAGAAAGAAAGAAAGAAAGAAAGAAAGAAAGAAAGAAAGAAAGAAAGAAAGAAAGAAAGAAAGAAAGAAAGAAAGAAAAAGAAAAACAAGTGTAGAAGCTAATTCCAATTATAGTTTTGTGTCATTTAGTTTCACTTAAATATTTCTAACAACAAATATTCATATTTACCCTAATATGAATTGTGACATTTATTTGGAGCAGTTCTTTAAAACCTAAAATATGTGACTTTTAAGAATCACTTTTTATAGGCTGTACAGGTCTGCCTGCTTCCAGCAAAATCTAATTTCCAGCATCTCTTTTTAACTCTAAGAGCTCTGGCTCTGATTCTGTCTTGACTTTGGTCAAACCCTGCTGGCTTCTTTTTGTGGCTCAAACTCGTCTAGAAAAATGTGGAACACCCTGATGAGCTCAGTCCCTCCTTCATCTCTGGGTCAAGCCTCCCCAGCTGAGGGGCTCTTTGGATCCTTTTGCTTGCTGCCAGGGTGGTGGGGTGAGGCTGGAGTGAGACTCACTTTGCCTTGTTTTTGGTTTTTGGGTTTTTTTTTTTTTGCCTCATTTTAAATCATGTGTTCAGTTGCTTTTTTAAGCCTGGTAAAAAGTCACCTGAAAATAGTTCAGTGCATAAGGAAAAGCAAATTTAAGGAAATCATACATCTGAACGTAAATGACAGGAGAGTAAACTAATTTAACACACTGTTGAGCGCCCGTTCAAATAAAAGCAAGAGAAATGAAAAGATCCCAGAATTTCTTTGTCATGCTTAAAAATCTCCCCCATTCCAGTGGCCTGGTTTCTCTAGAGAGGTATTATTTCTTTCTTAGAATCTTGGATTGCATGTGCCTAATTGAAATAAGATGCACTCCTTAAATGATGAAAATAAAACGTGATGAAAATAGATTTTTGTTATTCATTGAGCATTGGGAGTTTAAATGCAAACTTTATGGCTCCAGTGTGGGAGATTAATTATCAGTAATTGAAGTTGTAGGCTTAATTCCCTTCTTGTTTCAATGAAAATAAATCCTTTTATTAATATTGAAATAAGCATCACTAACCTCATGATCTAGGCGAGCACGTGCATTCAGCTATAGTAATAGTGAATGTTTAAAAAGCTTGATCTCTTAAACACTGAATTGTGATCAAAACAAATCACTGGGGGGTAGGTACATCAGCAAATAACATAATAGGTGGCGTGGAGTGCCCGTAATAGATCCCCTTCTTGTTCATAATTAGAAAAGCCATTATGTATTCTAATAAATGTCTAAGCTATCTAAATCCATAAATACTTTTGAAATCCTGTCTCCAATATAATGTTTCTGTTGAATGTACTGTGCGAATGAGCATTCAAACTGCGAGCAAGCAAACACGCTGTCCGGTGCTTCTGCTGTGAGGTCTGGGTGGGTTTCTTCTCCTGTACTATTACAGGGGGTGGCGTGGATGCTGTGTTCTGCCCATCTCACCCCTTAGCCCTGCGGGTGTGTCTCTCTCCCTCCTCATCTGTCTTAGTCCTGTGACTGCCCACCTGGGATACCCCTGCTGGGGTATTTACTCTGCCTTAGAGGCTTTCCCGCGACCCCTCTATCTGCTCCTTGCTCTATCTGCATACAAGTCTGTGGTCAGCTCTACTTCTGCAGAAAGATTCGATTTCATTTTTAAGGCAAATTGAGAAAGATTTTGAGATTGAAACAAAGAGGATGTTTAAATCCAGCCCTCTAAATATTTAGGCATCTCTGTCCAAGTCTATGCTGAACGTTTGGGGTTGCTTCGTTTTGATTTGCTTTTTGGGTCACACCCGGCAATGCTCGGGGGTTCCTCCTGGCTCTGCACACAGGAATTAGTCCTGGTGGTTCCCAGGGGACCACATGAGATGCTGAGATGGAACACGGGTTGGCCCCATGCAAGACAAACACCCTGCCTGCTGTACTCTCTCTCTCTCTGGCCCCACCCCTGCTTAATATTTGCTGGTTTACATCTTTTATTCCTCTCAGATCTCAGCTCAAACATTATAATCCCTAAAGTTAAGGGGCTCCTCCCTCTTTTATACTCTTATCACATAAATCAGTTGCAATGACTTATATCACACCTGTCCCTATGCCAGGGGACAGTTACAAGGAGGGGAGGGGGACAATGTCTGCCTTATTCCCAGCAAGGGTTCCAAAACACACCAGAGGTTTGCATGTACAGAGAATCAAGGAGTATGTTTAAGGGTGGGAAACTGGGGATAAGGTGGAGAGGGCACTAGTGAAGGGATTGGCGTTGTAGCAATATATGCCTGAAACCCAATCAGAAGTATCTTTGTAACTGTAACTCACAATGATTCAGTTACAAAAGAAAAGAAAAGGAAAAAATACATTTGAGGGAAAGAAGGAAGAAGGAAAAGGAAGAAAAGGTGAAAGTTAATGAAGGGCTGAGGGGGCCCGAAAGATAGTACAATGGGTAAGGTTCTTGCCTTGCACACAGCAAACCAGGTTCAACCCCAGCATCCCATATGATCCCCCAAGCTTGTCAGGAGTAAGTCCTGAGCACTGCTAGGTGTGGCTCAAAGTTTTAAAAAATAAAATTCACTAAGGTCCCAGAGATCCTTGACAAAATTCCCATTTTCATATTCCTAAGGATTCATAATCTAAGTACAGTTAATTTCCTTTTCTGATTTTTTATGGAAAACAAATGGAATGAATATTTTTCATCATTTTATTATACTTCATACTAAGTCCCAAGTGTACCTTCCCCGAAGATATTTGTGTTTCAATAATTAACACATGTAGCTGTATAATAACTAACACAAGAAAAACTTTTTGTTCAGAAATTAAACTTGCTATTAAATGTGTCTGTGAGAAAACACTTAGACGCCGAAATTCCCTCGATGAGAGAAAAGGGTTTGGGTGTGATCTGAGTCAGCCACACCTGACGTGACGCCTACTTGTTGTGTGCTCTTTGGGCGGGGATGTGTGTGGAGCTACACTCAAGGGTTTTCAGGGGCTACCCCCGGCTCTGTGCTCAGAGAATAGCCCTGACGTAGGATCATGCATGGTGCCCTGGACTCCAACTGGGGCTGGTTGCCTGCAGACAAGCACCTTTAACCCTGGACCATCTCTCCGGTCTGGTGTTTACTATTCTTAAACAGATATGGTCATGGACTGACCTCTAAAATGACTGTCACTGTCACTGTCATCCCGTTGCTCATCGATTTGCTCGAGCGGGCACCAGTAACGTCTCATTATGAGACTTGTTGTTACTGTTTTGGGCATATCAAATACGCCACGGGGAGCTTGCCAGGCTCTGCCATGCGGGCAGGATACTCTCAGTAGCTTGCCTGGGCTCTCCGAGAGCGGTGGAGGAATGGAACCTGGGTTGGCCACGTGCAAGGCAAATGCCCTACCGCTGTGCTAGTGCAGTAGGCAGCGTGTCCATCTCAAAAGGACTGTCTGACCCCAAAACACGTGGTTGCTCAGACAGTTGAAACCAGTTTCCTCAAACACAGAGTACCAGGCCCTCTCCTCCCCGCCCCACCCACCCCCCAGGCCCCTGCCCCTCAAGTAACAGCAGGCCTGAGCGCCAACAGCCTGAGCGCCAACAGCCTGAGCGAGCTAGAGCTCCAAGGTGGCAGAGGAGCGCCGAGATGTGTGGCCTGTGAACAAACAAAGACGGGGGCTTGCGGTGTGGCCAGTGTGAGAACGCCAGCCTCAGGCACCCGCTCCTGAATCCATTTCCCAGCAAAAAGCAAAACAAGAGACATTTGGTCTAAATGTGTCATGGCTCTGAGTCATTTCCATCGTATAAAATTGCTGAGAAGACAGAAAAGGACAATGGTTCCAGTGATCTCTGCCAGTGCCCCCAGACCCTCCCCTGGGGTGTGGGCCAGCCCCGGCTGTGCTCCGAGCTTGCTCTGGTCACCCGCGAGGGCCCAGGGGACCACACATGGAGCTGGGACTGGACCCAGGTGTCCACAGCAAGGCCAGCACCGGAACTGCTCTACTCTCTCCCCAGCCTTGCCCCCTGCTTTAATTGGGGGGGGGCAGGGGGTGCTGAGCAGTGTTTAGGAGCCCAGGAGTCACTCCCTTTGGTCGTGGCAATCCTGCTCGCCCAGAAGGGCAGAGATACTATGACAACAGTGAAAACCATGAGCCCCAGCATGTCCTAGGCCAAGGGCAAATGCTCTTGGTGGTGGGAACACGGGCAAGTTTGAAGCAAGCGAATGGGCATGAAAGAGTTGCTTTCGGCATCACTGCAGATGGACTCGACTGAGGCCCCTCCAGAGGCAGGTGCTTCTGGGAAATCACCAAGGATGTGGGTACCCATTTCAAGAAGATCAGCGGCAAGACAACTCCCAGGACCTTCATGGAGCCCGCGCCCACTCTGCCTGGTTCAAGGCCTGCAAGGTGGAGAGGAAGGGAGGGTCTGCACTGGCATGACCCTACCCGACTCACAAACTCTATCCTCCTACGTGGGTCAAGTCCATGTAGATGTGTCATGTGGTCTGTGTGAGGCCCTGCTTGGTGACATGGGCTGAAGAAAGTGCCTACAGAGGTATCCATGTGAGTGTGTGGCTGGACAGAAAGAAGGTTGGCCTCCACACTGGAAGGTCCCGTGCCTGCCTCTCATGCACAAGGCTACAAGTTCAGGCCTCACCGGTGCCCCTCAGGCCGGGTGTGATGCAATAGCACCGTCATTTTATTTTATTTTTTTATTAATGAATCACCGTGATGGTACAGTTACAGATTTACGTATTTTCATGCTTGTGTTTCAGTCATATAATGCTCGAGTACCCATCCCTCCACCAGTGTCCATTCTCCTCCACCGATGACCCCAGTATTCCCCCCTACCCCATCCCGCCTCTGTGGCAGGGCATTCCCTTTTGTTCTTTCTCTCCTTTCGGGTATTGTAATTTGTCATGGGGGTATTGAGTGGCCATCATGTTCAATCTGTAGTCTACTTTCAGCATGCATCTCCCATCCCGAGCGGGTCCTCCAACCACACTTTACTGCTGCCTTTTCCCCCAGCATGTGAGGCCAGTTTCCAAGCTGTGGAGCAAACCTCCTGGTACTTATTTCTACTATTCCTGGGTGTTAGTCTCCTATTCTGTTGTTTTATATTCCACAGATGAGTACAGTCTTTCTATGTCCGTCTCTCTCTTTCTGACTCATTTCACTTAGCACGATACTTTCCATGTTGATCCACTTATATGCAAAGTTCATGACTTCATCTTTTCTAACAGCTGCATAGTATTCCATTGTGAAGATGTACCAAAGTTTCTTTAACCAGTCATCTGTTCTCGGGCACTCACGTTTTTTTCAAATTCTGGCTATTGTAAACAGTGTTGCGATGAACATACAAGTACAGATGTCATTTCGACTATACTTTTTTTGCCTCTCCAGCATATATTCCCAGCAGTGGTATTGCTGGCTCAAATGGGAGCTCAATTTCTAATTTTTTGAGAAGCGACCATATTGTTTTCCAAAAGGGCTGAACCAGTCGGCATTCCCACCAGCAGTGTAGGAGGGTCCCTTTCTCCCCACATCCACGCCAACAGCGGTTGCTTTTGTTCTTTTGAATGTAACACCGTCATGGGAGCGTAAAAGGGAAAGGTAAGGAGCAAGAGAAGAAGGGGGAAGTAAGGAGATGAGCGGAGATGGGAAGGAAAGGAAGAGGGGAGGAAGGAGGAAGGGGAAGAGGAGGGAGGGGAATAGAGGAAGGAGAGGGGAGGGAAAGGGAAGGACTGGGAAGGAGGGGAGAGCAAGCGGAAGCAAGGAACAGGAGGGGAGGAGGAGAAGGGAAGAAGCATGAAGAGGTGGGGGGAGGGGGGAGAGAATCGGAGGGGGGGGAGGGGAGGGAAAACTAGAAGAAGCCTTCTCCCTCCCCATGGAGGCTGGCAGCTTCCTGCAAAAGTGACTGCCTGGAACCAACCACTCCCCACCCTGAAGTCATGCAGACCACGTGGCTGCGATTTGCGGAGCTCAGAGAGAAGACCAACGTCCTTTAGCCTGGTGATGCCACTTCCACGCACACCCTCCTCAACAGAGCTATGTTGTGGAGACACCTCTAGGCCACGTTGCTTTGTGGGATTTGCCACAGGTAGCGGCTGTTGTGGTCACCAAAGAAAGGAAAGACGTCTATTGCCCACAGTGCCACCAAGGCAGCTGCCAAGGCCGGCAGGAAATGGAGCCAAACTCGGCATTCCAGCAACCTCAGCGTTCTAGCAAGCGTTCCGTGCACTTGCTAAGAATTTTTAAACCTTCCATGGCCATAGGTGGGAGGCGTGGACACTGGTGGTGTGACTGGGGGTAGAACACTGGATTCCTGGAATTCTACAATGAATGGCAGTAGATAACAATGACTTAATGAAAGGCTGTGGATTCCAGTAGGGCCTGGGAGATGGCACAAGAGGTACACACGTGCCTGACAGTGCGTGGGGCCTTAGTTCACGCCACACGGCTCCCAAACATCATTCCTGGGGCAGCCCTGGACCCCAAGCTCCAAGTGTGCCCCTCGGAATAGTCACAGAAGGGGAGCACGGAGCACGGGCTGAGTCAAGGACAGTTTCCACTCCAGCTGGGGCGCCTCAGTCTCCCCAAAGCTCCACCACTTACCCGGCCAGAAGGGACTGATTAATGACGTTTTGAAACTGATATGCTTTGGCTTCAAAATCAAATCCATTCTTCTAAAAGTGATGAATCCATTCTGTCAACATGTGCATAACTCTTCAAGGAAAATAGTTTTTAGAATTTAATATATTTATTGGAAAATTGTTAAGTATGTTTGGAATAATGGGCACGTGAGTCTCCATTTTATGAAATATAGATCATGTATTTCCAATGAAACTTTATTATCTAAATTGAGACATTCTGTAAGTGCAAAACTCACACCAGATGCCGACTATCTAATATGAAAGATTCTACATTTCACTTTTACCTTATTAGTATTTCTTTTGGGGTTACATCTTGAATTGGATTTCATGTTAGGTAAATTGTGTAGAATGTATTATTAAATTCAATTTCAGTTCTATTTTTACTTTTAAATCTGATTACTATATTTTAAATTCTACATTTCTCACATATTTATAGTCGATAGCATTAATATACATATTCATTCCTTACTGAATTTCAATGCTCTATCTACTAACTCTACTTTTGGAGTTTCCTATATTGAACACTGGTATTGAGCTTTGATATTGGCATAGCTAAATCATCAATTTGGGGGGCCAAGTAGAAATTTCTAAGCACTGGATTTCATGCTCTGATGAAGAAGCCTGAGTTCAATCCCTAACATAGTCCCCCATGCACTGTGGAGACCAAGCCCTGAGCACAGAGCCAAGAGTAGTGCCCAACCCCAAACACTGCTGGGCATGGCCCCCAAACAAAACAAAATTGTACTTTCCACTTAAAATCTATGTTTTTTTCAGTTCAATAAATCTCAAAAAATTATTCACATTATTTCTCTGCTTCTATATTTTTACCTTTCTCACTTAGGTTTTGGTTTTGTTTTCTGGTTTTGAGCCACACCTGGCAGTGCTCAAAGCTAACTCCTGGTTCTGTGCTCAGAAATTACTCCTGGGACATTTCATTGGGTTCTGAGGATTGAACCCCACTGGGCACATGCAAGGCAAGAACTCTAACCACTATGCTACCCCACTGGGCCCTCATGTAGTATTTTTAACCCACCTAGAGTAGGATTGAAGACAAAGCACATCTTTATCTCCAAGTAATGATCCAGTTTTCCGAATACCATATACCAAACAAGGCAACCTTTACCACTTTTGCTGAAAAAAAAAATCTAGTTCTCATGTATAAAATTCTCAAACACAAAAGATCTATTTCTAACTCTTTATTCTGTTTAAATGTTTTTTTCCTACACCAGAAGCATATTGTTTTGTTTTTTAAAATCATTCCTTATTCCTATTATATCAGTTATAAACATCCCACTAAAAGAATTTCTTTATTTTTGCCTCATCTTATCAGCTACAGCTGTTGAATCTTCTTTTGACTACTTTTCTTTAAAAGTGAGGTTTTTTAGAACTGCTATAGAGCAAAAATTTGTGTCTTCATTTTAAACAGTGCCACCTTGTCTCATAATCTGAATAAATTGGATACTACTTGAACAAAATAACTCAAAATCTAATATAATAACCTTTATAGGTAAGATGTGCAGGGATTTGATCATTAACGAAGTTCTGCATCTTTATCGACTGCCTTCTGACTATACTATTTTGAGTGGTTCAACCAGGCATGTGAAACTGCGCTTTCAAAGGCAAATGAAAGCATCTATGATAAACATGTAGATTCAAAAGTATTTCATTCATCGTTAGGCCATTCTGAAATATCGAACAGCTAAGACACAATCATTCATTATAATCTTCTATATGTGAGATTCATGTGAGTTTCAAAGATAAGTTAAAAATCCATTTTATTTATACATTCACGCCGTGTTTCTTTCCAAAGAGAGGACTTCAAGAGGATAAAACTCGGGGTCAGAGAGATAATACAGTGGATGAGACACTCGTCTTGCATGCAACCAACCTGGGCTTGATTCCCAAGTACCCTAAGCCCCATCAGGAGTAATCTCTGAGGATAGCGCCAGGAGGAAGCCCTGAGCATCATAGGGTGAGGCACAAAAACAAAAACCAAAACAAAATACAGAAAGTGGCTATCCACCTTTCTAACTCAAGGAGTTATTCTCTAATAAGGAAAATATATGGACATTATTATCACAATATTAAGCAAAAGTACTGCAAAATAGGTAACTCTAACAAAGTAAGAAACAACTAATGTACTAGGCAGAAAGATGAAAGAATCACACTTGATTTGGGAATATGATATCTGAATATGATACCTAGTACCTTGTAGCATTAGGAAAATTTCCAAAGAGAGGCGTTTCAAGAACAAAGAACAGCATAAACAAAAACACAGAACTGGGATATGTAGGAAACGCCCAACCAGGCCGGTTATGATCAGACATGAAGATCCTGAATGCCAGGCAAAGGAATTGTGTGTTGGTTTAGGTGTCAGAAGTCGCTGGGATATCTGAATAAGAGAATTATAAGATTTAAAACATTGTTTTCAAGGAAATGAGTTGATTGGAATTTTGTAGCACTTTCCAGCTCAAAAGTGACTGCCAGTGACAGCACAGCAAGTAGAATGCTTGTAACCTACACCCTGCACCCCATAGGGTTTCCCAGGGCTGCCAGGAGTGATCCCAGAGCACAGTCAAGGGTGAGTCCTGAGCACCACCACCAAAAAAAAAAAAAAGTGGTCGGTAACCGGCAGCCCAAGCTATACCTGGGAGTTTGTTAGGAAAGCAGAACTTCAGTACCGTTTCTGGACACACTGATCTAAACCAGCAGTAAGCGGGGAGATCCCCGGTGACTGGTCACACATTGGCTTTTGAGAAGCGGCACTGGTGCAGATTAGGGCAGAAGAAGAGCTAACTTAAGGAAAGCAGTTGGGAAGACAAGAGATCAAAAGAGGAGCAAACAAAGATGGCAACTAATGTGATTGAGGTCGGGCAGAAAAAGAAACCAGGAACACACAGATTGCTTTAAGTAAAACAAGTTTATTTGGGAAATAAATAAGGAAGGAGAGAGGTAGATAGTTACTTGCTCAATGGGGCTGGAGTGATAGCCCTGCGGGTAGGGATTTTGGCTTGCATGCAGCCAACCTGGGTTCGATTCCCAGCATCCCATATGGTCCCCTGAGCACCTCCAGGAGTGATTTCTGAGTGCAGAGCCAGGAATAACCCCTGAGCATCACCGGGTGTGACCCAAAAAAGAAATAAAAAAGATACTTGCTCAAGAGGCTTCTCCAGAGTGGAAAAAGCCAGGACACAGCCAAACAGGTATGTGCGGGCCATTTTCCCAGAACAGGAACAATTTTTAAAGCTGAATGGTGATGGCATTTCTGCCTCACTAATTCTCCTTAAAGATTAATCCAGGGGCTGGAGCGATAGCACAGCGGGTAGGGTGTTTGCCTTGCACGTGGCCGACCCGGGTTCGAATCCCAGCATCCCATATGGTCCCCTGAGCACGGCCAGGGGTGATTCCTGAGTGCAGAGCCAGGAGTAACCCCTGTGCATCACCAGGTGTGACCCAAAAAGCAAAAAAAAAAAAAAAAAGATTAATCCATTAATCCTTATTATAAGGGTGGAGTGATAGCACAGTGGGTAGGGCGTTTGCCTTGCATGCGGCTGACCTGGGTTCGATTCCTCCTTCCCTCTCAGAGAATCTGGCAAGCTACCGAGTATCCTGCCTGCATAGCAGAGCCTAGCAAGCTACCTGTGGCATATTTGATATGCCAAAAATGGTAACAACAAGTCTCACAATGGAGACATTAGTGGTGCCCGCTCGAGCAAATCGATGAACAAACGGGACAACAGTGCTACAGACAGTGTTATTATAATCAGTTTTTCAACACAATTTTCTTCTATTCTTTGTATGTATTGACAAGCACTCCTTTCTGACTATATCCACAGGCAACAAAAAAGAGAGAGGGGCTGGAGTGATAGCATAGCGGGTAGGGCGTTTGCCTTGCATGCGGCCGACCTGGGTTCAAATCCCAGCATCCCATATGGTCCCCTGAGCACCGCAGGAGTAATTCCTGAGTGCAGAGCCAGGAGTAACCCCTGTGCATCGCCAGGTGTGACCCCAAAAAACCAAAAAAAAAAAAAAAAGAGAGAGAATTCTTTGTTGGCTTTTGTTTTGAGCCATACCCAGCAGTGCTCAGAGCTTACTGCAGGGTCAGCGCTCAGGGATCACTCTTGGCAGTGCTCAGGAGGACCATGTGGGGTACCTGGGATTAAACCCAGGTTGGCTGCGTGCAAGGCAAGCACCCTGCCCACTGCGCCAGCACGCCAGTTCCACTGAGCTTCATTCTTACAGGATTCAGGTTGCAATCCCTGCTGGGCCACACACTGAAGTTTGATAAACCACACGAATAATTGACAAGGTAAACTCTAAACTCTTAAAATATCTCCTCTCTTCCAGGGTTTTCCTCCCTCCCGAGTTTCATAGGAATCAAACAGGTGTGCAATCAAAGCGTGCAAGTGTGTCTTCATCAGCGCTTTATCATCAGCTTCAAGAAAATCTCGATCCCCCAGAAAGGGAGAAAAGTAAACAGCTGAGTTGTGTGGCTCATTTACACTTCAAATATACTTTGAATTGGTTGTTCCTCAATTAATCAAATAGCTGATGTATCCCTAAAGTAGTATAAAGTGACACGCTGTGTGAAATCAATTTTTCTTTCCAAAATCATTAAATCCAGTAGCCTGTGACTACATCCCTGCTAATTCTGGTACCAGTCCTTTCATCCTCCATTAACTCTGGCACGCCTAACAGGCTGTCAAGAATCATTTCCCAGGACGTAAATAATTCAGAAATTAAAAATTAATAAATAATAACAGAGAACTACTGGGAAATAGGCTGGGTCAATTAGTGCACTCTGCATTCTGTTTCTTCGCAGCAGGGGGGGGCCAGACACATGCATTACTTGAATCTTTCCTTCGATTCTGAGGTCTGATTTACAGCTCTTCATTACTGGAGCCAGTCAGACACAATTACCTCCATCACTATCTCAGTTCCGAACTTCAAAGAAACGGACGTTTTCTTGCCTGCTTTTTTTCTCCTTGCAGCAGGCTCAGCTTGACATCCCTGGAATTTCTTCCACGCAGACTAATTAATAAGTCTTCGACTTATCATATTCACTTCTCTTCTTTGATGTCCTACCTTAGTCAATCATCCCATTTAATTAGAATTTCAATGATAACTTTACTTATCTTGTGGCTAGATGTAAATTAAAATAACGGGATTTTAATTCTCTTTCATATAGGGTTATGACATTTGGGAAGGAAAAGTTTCAACACAAACATGATATTATGTACTTTCCACGGGGGGGGTGGAGTGGAGGAACATTTTGCAAAATTATTTTCCTCTTGCTATAAAATAGTATTGGTGCTGAGCAGGCAGTAATGAAAATGTGGGCTGTAAAACGGACTGAGTGCCTATTTGGCACGAGGGAGGCCCAGGCTAGATCCCAGCACCCCATACTTCTGTTCCCCCTGAGCACTGCCAGGAGAAATTCCCACGCACGAAGCTGGGAGTAACCCCTGAGCACGCTGAGTATGGCCCCAAAGGCTAATTAAATAAGTAAACAGGAAAATGCATTGAATTTTACTAGTCCACCATTTCACCAAGCCTTTCATAGGAAAAAACAAAACTCTTGATTTGCACATATTTGAACAAAGCAAACAAATCCTGTTACCAGCAAAGGTAGCAGCTATGTTTTGGAAAGGGGGGATAAGAGAAAATGGGTGTCTCTAGAAAAATCAAGGTTTTGGGGCTCGAGAGATAGCACAGAGGGTAGGGCGTTTGCCTTGCATGTGGCAAACCCGGGTTCGATTCCCAGCATTTCATATGGTCCCCTGAGCACCGCCACGAGTAACCCCTGTACATCACCAGGTGTGGCCAAAAAAAAAAAAAAAAATTCGAGTTTTTATTGTAGTAACCCCTTTCTGTCAATTCAAGCTATTTTCCATTTTGATAAATTTGACCATGGTTTCTTTAGACTTCTAAAATAGAAGAAGGGGCTGGAGAGATAGCACAGCGGGTAGGGCGTTTGCCTTGCACGCGGCCGACCCGGGTTCAAATCCCAGCATCCCATATGGTCCCCTGAGCACCGCCAGGGGTAATTCCTGAGTGCAGAGCCAGGAGTAACCCCTGTGCATCGCCAGGTGTGACCCAAAAAGCAAAAAATTAAATAAATAAATAAATAAAAAATAATTAAAAAAAATAAAATAGAAGAAAACAGAACAGATCTCCCCCATAGTAATAAAGAATGGCAAACACACTAAAGCACAAATTCTGACACTGCTGTACAAAAGCTGCTTCTAAGGCAGTGCAGTAGGCGGCATTTCTTTTCTAAAACACAGATGAGTATTTCAGCTTCCACTGTGTGGCAGCCTCAGAAACATGCTTTCCCTCTGCTCATGCCCTGGCAGGCTCCGAGAGACCAAACTAGCACTCCTGTGCCACAGACCGGAAAGACAGTCTCAGTATGGTTAACTTACTCTCCTACGGTCAGAAAGGCAGAAGAGGACAAAGAAATGGAGAAGGCAAAGGAGCTTAAGACTTTGAGCATAGCATTAAAAAAAATGTTGTTTTAGGGCCACACCGGAAATGCTCAGGATTACTCCTGGCTCTATGCTCAGGGATCACTCCTGGCGGTGCTAGGGCACCATATGGGATGCTAGGGATCAAATCCAGGTCATCCGTGTGCAGGGCAAATAATCTACCCGCTGTAGCCCTGAGCATAGCTTTTTAATTAATTTATTCCTCCCATGTTTGGTCCTTGTTCTACTTATAAATTACATTTTTAAGAAATACTTGTGTGTGGGGCTGGAGTGATAGCACAGTGGGTAGGGCGTTTGCCTTGCACGAGGCAGACCCAGATTCGAATCCCAGCATCCCATATGGTCCCCCGAGCACCACCAGGAGTAATTCCTGAGTGCAAGAGCCAGGAGTAACCCCTGTGCATCGCCGGGTGTGACCCAAAAACAAAACAAAAAAAAGAAATACTTGTGTGGCTCAAAAAGAAAAATAGAATAATCCCACAAAGGAAATCGTTTCCCTACTTTTAAGTAATATTATCCAAACGTCACGTGGGTGAAACTTCAGAACTTTTAAATCTTTCGTTGCTTTTGTTTTACCTTCATCTCAATGAAAATGAGCTTAAGAAATGTATCAGTACAGTAAGGCAGCGGACTGGAGTGATAGCACAGCAGATAGGGCATTTACTTTGCACGAGGCTGACCTGGGTTTGATTCCTCCGCCCCTCTTGGAGAGCCCAGCAAGCTACTGAGAGAATCCCACCCGCACGGCAGAGCCTGGCAAGCTACCTGTGGGCATTCAATATGCCAAAAACAGTAACAAGTCTTACAATGGAGATGTTACTGGTGCCCGCTCGAGCAAATTGATGAACAGGGCTACAGTGCTATAGTGCTTATTCTTCCCACACACCTTTTTTTTTTTTGTAGTGCTGGGGATTGAGCCCAGGTCTAATGGATGTATACATGTACTTTACCACTGAGCCACATCTCCAGCCCACAGAATGCCATTTAAGTTTCCCATGAAACATGTCCAAACCACCTGTGAGGGGATCATTCAAGGAGCTGGAGTGCAGGCACAGATATCTAAGAACCTCTGAGAGTGACCCCAAGAACCATGAGTCAAGAAACCCCCAAGCTTTGCCAGGGACCCCAAAACAAAACAAACAAAACTATCTGTGTAGCAGAGCTGGAGAGAGCTCACATGGTTAGCCTATACGAGTAAAGCCCTGAATCTGATGCCTGGCACCACATGTTCCTCGGGGACTGTTGGTTGCATCTCCAGTGGCCCCAGAGTGGCCCTGGTAACTCCTGAGCGCTGCTGCGGATGACCCCACGTTAAAGAGAAAAACACAAAACCAAAAGATCTATATGCTAAATTCATATCCTTTTTTCTTTATTACATATTCATTAAAAATACTGACAGGCATTGATCCATACAAGATTTCACATAGTATATAATTCATACAAATTATCACTTGTATCACTTGACATCCTGTTATTCATCGACTTGCTGGAGCAGGCGCCAGTAACGTTCCCATTCATCCCTGTCACGTGCTAGTGTAGCCCAATGGTGTCTGCTCACTCCAGGAACATGAAGAGCCTCAAACCATTTATTCAGGGTCTTGGTGAAGAAGTCTGACCATCTTGTAGGTGGGCGACCACTCGGTCTCTTGACGTCCCGTGGAATCCAGTCTGTAACAGCTCTCATCCAGCAGTCATCTCTGAATTGCATTACGTGTCCGGCCCATCTGATTTTCGATGCCTTGGCAAATGAGACAGCGTCCCTGATTCTTGGTCATCAACGGAGGTCAGAACTCTGGATTCCTTCTCTCACCTGAGTAGAACATGATACTTCAAGCATAGCTCTTTCGATTCCTCTTTGGGTGACCCGAACAGCGTTCTCATCCTGTTTTCTCAGGGCCTAAGTATATACAAATGTATACATATACAAATTACATATATACTAATTATACATTATTGATGGCGGGGTTGGGACATAGTTCAGCAGTTGAGTGATGGCCTTGGATGCACACGGCCCTGAGTTTGCTCTTCAGTACTACAAAACATGGAATGACATTAACTGGGGGCCAGAGAGATAGTCCAGTGAGTAAGGCGCTTGCATTCCTCGGGCTCCATCCCCGGCACACCATATGGCCCTCTGAGCTCACCAGGAGTGATACCTGAGAGCAGAGCCAGGAGAAAGGCCTGAGCACAGATGGGTATGACCCAAAACACAAAAATAGAAAAAGAAAAAAAATCCCCCAAACTGTTAATGGCCACCATTATATAGACACTGATTGAAACGGAGTCATTTATAATGATTTCAATAATCATAGAGACAAGGGTTGGACAGGACAGCAGGTAAGGCGCTTGCCTTGCACATAGCTGACCCAGGGTCACTCTCTGGCACCCAGCATGGTCCCAGAGCCCTGCCAGGAGTGTCCCTGAGTGCAGCACCAGGAGTAAGCCCTGAACACTGCCAGGTGTTGCTCAAAAACTAACAAAAAATTTAAAAGTCAGGGGCCGGAGCGATAGCACAGCGGGTAGGGCGTTTGCCTTGCATGAGGCCGACCCGGGTTCGATCCCCGGCATCCCATATGGTCCCCCAAGCACTGCCAGGAGTAATTTCTGAGTGCAAAGCCAGGAGTAACCCCTGAGCAACGCTGGGTGTGACCCAAAAAGCAAAAAAAAAAAAATTTAAAAGTCAAAATATAATAATCATGGACACAATATTTCTAAATAGCAAGTATAACAGAATAAGAATAAACTTTTCTTACATTTACTTGATTATTTTTTCCCAGGAATAAAAGTCAAAGCTTTTCTCTCTTTTTTTTTTAAAGTTACTAATAATAGGAATTCAAATGGGAATTTCACACAATTTTCCTGTCCTTGTTGTTTGAATCTTTCCCCTTCTCAGCTCTCAGTAACAATGCCCAGTTGACAAATAGAGGTTACAGTGAATAAGTAGAAACTTATTTCATCAATAAAACATGAAACCACTACATTAATGCCATTTTGAAGTTAGTTAACTTTTCAGGGATTTAATGCAGTTGTTCTTTAACAATAGAACTTGGTTCATTTGCTACTTAAGACATGATTATTTAAATTAAAGTTAATTGGTTTTCTTACTCTCCTCGAGGGCTGTAGGCTCTGAACATTCTATTAGAAAAATCTAATTTGTCTCAAATTCTTATTTCTAAAATTCAGAATGAGAAAATGCTCTGGTGTTTTTTAACCCTTTATAACAAACAATTCTAAGTTGTAGCTCAAACCGGCAGATGTGTCTAAAATGTGTCACGTCACACACAGGGTTCAGCAATAGCTATAACACAGGAACTACTGTGCCAAGTAAGGAGTGGACTTCCATCAGCGCCCATTCTTCTGATTCTTTCTTGAGAATCTCAGTAAAAATTTTCAATTGAAAGCATGCCAAAGCAAGTCCTTATACCACATTTTAAATGTTTACATTGGGTCAATGAATGCTTACACCATGCAGTGCATCATAATTGAGCTGTTTACAAGAAATCACAGGATTAGTAAGATGAATTAGTTCACAGTGCAGTGTAAGCTAAGACCTAATAAAGGGAGAAAGTGTTCAAGTCTACAGTAGGATTTCTTCAATACCTTCCCTGTATCTCCTCTGGAAATAATGTCAAAATTCTTCATTTCAGGGACCAGAGAGATCATACAAGGATGAAGTCACTTGCCCTGCCTGCAGCCCCCCCCGCCCCCGGTTCAATCCTTGACAATGTGTATGATCTCATGAGCACCTCCAGGAATAAACTCAGCACAAAGCCAGGAATAAGCCTTGAACAGCACCAGGTGCGACCCAACTCTCAACTAATAAAATCTTAAATTAAAGCTCTTCTTGAATAAGAGGCTCAAATATAAATGCTGCCTCTTATCTTTCTGTGTAAGACTCCAATCTCATTCATTCACTTAAAAAAAAACTAGGGTGGGGGAAAGCCAAGGATACAACGTATTCATGTGCAAGACCAACCAGGCATCATGGTATTCCTGTGCATGGTCTCCAGCACTGCATGGGTCCCCTGAGCACCACTGGATATGATCCTATTCACACGCACATGTGGTGGGCACAAGTGTGCTGTAGCACAGTAGCACTGTCGTCCCATTGTTCATCGATTTGCCCCAGCGGGCGCCTGTAATGTCTCCATTGTGTGACTTCTTGTTATTGTTTTTGGCATATCGAATACGCCACAGGTAGCTTGCCAGGCTCTGCCATGTGGCGGGATACTCTCAGTAGCTTGCCGGGCTCTCTGAGAGGGACAGAGGAATCGAACCCGGGTCGGGCTGCGTGCAAGGCAAATGCCCTACCCACTGTGTTATTGCTCCAGTCCACAAATGTGCTAGGAAGCAAAAATCTATCAATCATACATGCACACACACACATACACAGACAAAACTCCCTACTTGTAAAGCACAGTTATAATGGATACAAACAACAAATAAGCAAGTACATAAATAATACACAGCAGAGTGTAATACAGTAAACAAAACAAAACAAAACTAGATAGTGGGAATGAGGAATGCAAATGTTGGACAGGAGTGTGTAATCAAACGGGGAAATCAGGAGCGACCCACTGAAAAACTGACTTTAGGCAAAGAAGCAAGAAAGTGAGAATGAACCGTGTAGCTATCCAGAACATTCCAGAAATAGCGTAATAGGAATACTATGATGCCTGATTGATCAAATCAGGGAGTGGCCCCAAAGCCCACTAAGCACTGCTTGGGAGACCTCTCCAGCCCTCAAAACCTAGTGTTCCGTCCTTCATGAGGTGAGGATATATGCCTGTCTTTGAATCTAGGTAGGTCTGTGGGAGCTTTGATGAACAGAATATGGCAAAGTGCTATTTGAGTTCGTGGCAGATGAAAAAGAGCACGCAATTTCTGCTCAGATTAGAAACTAGCTTGTTCAACTGCTTCATTAACATTTTTGTCTTTAAATAACTTTACTTATGATTATTGGCAAATATTTGACTTTTCCCTTTTCTTGTTTTTTTTTTTGGGGGGGGGAGTGTGAGGTGGGAGTTTGAAGAGGAGCATTACCCAGTTGTGCTCAGGGACCCTTCCTGGTGGGGCTAGGGGAAACCATATTTGGTGACTGGTACTGATCCTGGTCGGCAGAGGGTAAGGCACGCTCCTATCTGGTCTGCTATATTATTGCTCCAGTCCACATATGCCTATTTGATACATTAAAGAAAAAAATTAAGAGGCCCTGTCTTAGTTTACTTCTTAGACGCTGCTTAAATAAAAAGTACATATATGATTTTTAAAATTTTAGTATTTGTTTATTTAGTTTTCAGTACTTCCTCTGAGCCGGCGCCTCTAAGACCCATCTGCCACCTGGCACCCACACTCCTCCAGGAGCGACCCCTGAAGATGCCAGAACCTTCTAGAAAACAACCAAACAACCACCACAACTTTTCTGAAGACAACAACGCAAACACCAGAACCTTCCAGACGGGAGCCGTGCGGGCGCCAGAACCTTCCAGAAGGCACCCAGACACGGATGCAGCAGGAGGCGGGTGGCTCGTGGAGGTCTGGGAGCTTCAGGAGGAAATTTGAGAGGAATCTAGTCTCACCCTCTCAAGGGCGAGGTTGCGGCAGGAAAACGGAGACCCCCTCATTTCAGAGACCCCCTCACCCGAGACCCCGTCATTCCAGAGATCTCCTCACGCCCGAGACCCCCTCACGCCCAAGACCCCCTCTCCTTCCAGAGACCTCCTCACCCGAGACCCCCTCTCCTTCCAGAGACCCCCTCACCCTAGAGACCCCCTCTCCTTCCAGAGACCCCCTCACCCGAGACTCCCTCTCCTTCCAGAGACCCCCTCACCCGAGAACCCCTCTCCTTCCAGAGACCCCTCTCACCCCAGAGACCCCCTCACCCCAGAGACCCTCTCTCTTTCCAGAGACCCCCTCACCCCAGAGACCCCCTCTCCTTCCAGAGACCCCCTCACCCCAGAGACCCCCTCTCCTTCCAGAGACCCCCTCACCCCAGAGACCCCCTCTCCTTCCAGAGACCCCCTCACCCCAGAGACCCCCTCTCCTTCCAGAGAACCCCTCATCCCAGAGACTCCCTCTCCTTCCAGAGACCCCCTCACCCGAGACCCCCTCTCCTTCCAGAGACCCCCTCACCCCAGAGATCTCCCCACCCCAGGACCCCTCACTCGAGACCCTCTCACCCCGGGGCCCCCTCCGATCCCAGAGCCCCCCACTCCAGGGGCCGTGGCCCGTGCCCCGCCGACGGGCTCGCCACCCGCCCTGAAGCACCGGCCACGCGGCAATACACGGCGCCCAACGCGGCGAGGCCGCCCGGGTTCACTCCGTCCCCCGCCAGGCCGGCCCGGCGCGCTTCCGGCCACGTGACGTCCGCGCGCGCGCGATGACGGGCCGGCTCGGCGGCGCCTGTGACCGGGCGGCTCCTCGTCACCGCACAGGTTCTCAGCGGGCGCGGCGGCGCGCGGCGCGCTCCCGGGGCCCTGAGAGACGGCACGAGGCTTCCGTACAACGTGGCGGCGCCCTGCGTCCCCGCCCGCCGCGAGGCTTCCGTACAACATGGCGGCGCGCGCTCCGGCAAAGGGCCGCCTGCGGAGGGCGCTTCCGGCCTCGCGCAGGCGCCGTTGACTTCTGAACTCGGAAACGCCTTCTCCTTCCTCTTCCGGGACGGTGTCGTCGAGGTATGGCGGCTCTCCTCCTTCTCCTCTGCGCTTCCCTTCCCAATCGGCCGCCATCCGCAGCCTGGCGGGCGCCGGCCGCTCGGGGACGTCGGCGTTGAGGCGGCCAGGGGTGGAGGTTCCAGGCGCGGGTTAGTGGGGAGCCGCCCCCTGGCCGATGGCGCCGGGCACCCCCGAGGGGGCTCGGCAGCCGGGCCCGGGCTCTGGCGCTCGGGGACAGGCGCACGGCGCCGCGCTCGGCCCGGGGCCCGGGGGCTGGACGCGGGGCTTGGGGGCGCGGGACGGGCCCTGGGGGTGGCCGTGGCGGCCGCCGCCCGCAGCCCGGGATCTGGACGAGACCAGCGTGTTTCTCGGAGCCGGGGCCGGGGGAGCCCCCGGAGTCCCCGAAGTCGGGGCGGGGGCCGAGAGCTACCTGCATGCATGCGTGGTGCACACATGATGCGGTGCCGCTCTCCCACCGGGCGCCCAGCCCGTCATGCGTGGTCTCCTTCCCTAAGTGCAGTGTTTGTGCACGGTCTCTGTGGAAGGGCGCGTGTGTGCGTGTGTGTGTGCGCGCGCGTGCGTGTGTGCGTGTCATCCACATGTGTGGGTGATGCATGAGTGATGCGGAGCCATTTTTCTACTAGGCGCCCAGCTCGTGATGGGTAGTTTACTCCCCTACGTGGAATCGCTTGTGTACGGCCCTTTCTGGGAGGCCGTGTGTGTGTGTGTGTGTGTGTGTGTGTGTGTGTGTGTGTGTGTGTATCTCCCTACGTGGAATCGCTTGTGTATGGCCCTTTATGGGAGGCCGTGTGTGTGTGTGTGTGTGTGTGTGTGTGTGTGTGTGCGCGCGTGTGCGTGTGCGTGTGCGTGCATGTACGTACATGTCACCCGTGTATGTCCGGATGATGCATAAATGATGCGGTGCCACTTTTCCGTCTGAGAAACACTAAGAGGCCGTTCCTTTCCCTCCCCGGGTGCAGGCCTTCAGGATGGTGCAGCGCCTGACATACCGCCGGCGGCTCTCCTACAACACCGCCTCCAACAAAACCCGCCTGTGAGTGTTCCTGCCGTTTTGAAGTACGTGGCTGTTTGCTCCTCCGCACGGTGCTCACCGATTCACCGGCACCTCCTCGTTGTCCCCCTTGTGCAGGTCCCGAACCCCAGGAAATAGAATCGTTTACCTGTATACCAAGAAGGTTGGGAAGGCGCCGAAGTCCGCGTGCGGTGTGTGCCCCGGCCGGCTTCGAGGAGTAAGTGATTTCTTCAGCTGGGCGTAGTAATGCACGGACTTAGCTCGATGGGGTAGTGAGAGCCGGGGAGGTCCCCCTGGGGCTGAGTGAATGATTGCATTCATGAACCGGATCAGGAAAGCAGGTGTTTTGGGGAGCGGGGGCTGTGCTACAGCACGAGGCCAAGGTGGGTTCTGTCTCCAGCATCTGCTTCCTGGGGCCCCGCCCTGTGCTGCTCCTAGCCAGAGGGAGCCTGGCCCTCCTGCAGAGCTTGTGCTCAGCCTTTTGGGCTCTGACCTTGCCCACCTGCTGTTTGCCCTTAGCCATCGCCCAGGTCCATGAAAGGTCCGGGTGATCCTGCCCAGAGGTGCAAAGGAGCCTTCCCCGGGCTCCATCCCCCGCTCTGCACCATGGAGTGAGAAGTAACGGGGTGTCTGAGAAATCAGACTCCCACTCCTCGGGTACTGATGTTTGCGCTTGGGCGCGGGCGGGCAGGCAGGCAGGCATCCTGAGTTTGTCTTTCCTGTTGCAGCATCACGAAGTAACCTTAGCATTTCCCTTCTGCAGGTCCGGGCGGTGCGGCCCAAAGTTCTGAAGCGGCTGTCTAAAACAAAGAAGCACGTCAGCCGCGCCTACGGCGGCTCCATGTGTGCCAAGTGCGTCCGAGACAGGTACTGCAGCTGTTGGACCAGACGTGTAACTTGTGTTGTTCTGAGGGTTGGGCTCTGCTTCTCTTGCCCAGTGCATGCTGTCTCTGCGTGTCTGTCTACCCGCAAAACATTCCAAGAGACTCCTTGGCTAGGAATAGTTGGCGCAGTGTAGGCTTGGAAAAAATGGCATTGGTTCATATTAGCACCGTTCTGCTGTTCACTGATTTGCTCAAGCGGGCACCAGTAACGTCTCCATTGTGAGACTCGTGACTGTTTTTGGCCTATTGAATACGCCACGGGGAGCTTGCCGGGCTCTCTGAGAGGGACGGAGGAATCGAACCCGCGTTGGCCGAGTGCAATGTAAATACCCTGCCCGCTGTGCTATCGCTCCAGTCCTGCCAACTACGGTTCACATTAATTTTCCTAAAATATGATTACCGTAATCTCTGTATTCTCTGACCCTTACTTTTAAAAATGAACATTTTTTTGTTTTGTCTAGACAGGTGCACTTGTAGGATAATATTCTAGAAGTAAACTTACTGTGTCAGAGGCTAATTTGTAATTGTGGCCCATGCGACCAAATATCTTCATGGGGAATACAAGACTGGCTCTATGAGCATGTATAAGCATAAGTGGGGATATTTCTAGTTACTACAAAATACAAGATTATACAAATTGATGGAAAATATTTCAGTATAAATTCGCATGCTTTTGCTGTGAGTTCAAAATATATTTTCATATATTTGAAACTCACAGCTGAGCCTGGCAAGCTCCCTTTGGCGTATTTGATATGCCAAAAACAGTAACAATAACAGGTCTCATTCCCTTGACCCTGAAAGAAGCCACCAATCGTTGGGAAAGACGAGTAAGGAGAGGCTGCTAAAATCTCAGGGCTGGGGCGAATGGAGACGTTACTGGCGCTTGTTCGAGTAAATCGGTGAACAATGGGATGACAGTGATGATGAGCATCTTTATGCCAGATTGAGGAATTAAAAGAACTTGGACTTGTCGGGAAGCGGGTAACGTGCTAGAGCTCGGCCCCGCGGAGCAGCTGGTGAGGGAGAGCGTGACCGGGACGGGCCGGGATGGTTCTGCGTAGTCTGGTGGCGTGGGTAGGAGCTTGCGAGGCCGTGGCGGGCGGGTCGTAGGAACACTTGGTGGGCAGGGCCGGCCGGGCGGTGACATCCTGTTAACTAAAGACGAGGGCGAGCATGGTTTCTCCTGCCTAACGGGGCAGCAGAGCTGGAGGTTCACTCCCTCTCCAGGAAGCGGTAGGACTGGGACATATTACATGGCTACCGAGGCAAGGGAAATTCTGGGAAATAGATTAAAAAGTCCCGAGGAGAGATTTCTTTGAGGTGGCTGGTAATTGTGTTTGAGTGGAAGCTGGCCAAAGGATGAGCAAGTCGAATGAAAGGTTGAGGTGGGGGTGCTTCAGGACCCTTTGCGGACCCTTTGCGGGTGTGAACTAGGGAAGGCGGGGGAAGGGAGTGAGTGGGGTGTCCCGGGTGAAACGTCATGGCTTTCAACCCCGCTGAGTTGGCCTTGGGTGCAGCTTTCCTTGGGTTTGACCCCGCAGGGTAAGCTAGGGAGACAGCTATGGTAGGAGGGTCTGGTCTTTTAAAAGTTTAGGGCGGTTGCCTTGGTTTTAGGGTCACCCCTGCTGGCTTTGTTCTCGGGCCCATCAGATCCCAGGCGCCGGGTTAAGCTTCACCCGCCCGCACGCAGAGCACTGCTTGGCTGGGGGTGGGGGTGGGGGTGGGGGGTCAGATCCAGGTTGGCTGTGTACAAGGGGCATTGTGCTGGAGCACTGGCCCTCCTGCCCGGGCTTTGATTTTGTTGTCGTGGTTTGGTTTGGGCTCAAGGTGGTGCTCAGATCCTGGCTCTGTGCTTAGATCAATGGGGGGGGGGGGGGGGGCATAGAGGTTGCCCAGGATCCAACCCTGGCTGGCCCTGTGCAAGGCAAGGCAAGCACCCGACCCACTGTGCTATTTGCCCTGGCCCTGGTGTAGGGCACTGGTTTGGTTTGGGACCAAACCTGGAGGTGCCCCGGGGTCATTTCTCATCTCTGGAAGGAGCTTTGATTTTGGCAGATGCTAATGAGCACTTGCTGGGTATTAATGACTGGAAACGTTGCTGCTGAAGTGCAGGGGGCTTTAAGGTGCAGTTCCTCAGTGTGGTGGTTCCCGGTCCAGAAAGTGGACACCTTTCAACTCTGTGAAACTGGAATCACTCCTGTATGTAGAGCAGGGGCCTTTCACTGAGAGTTGTCAGCTAAGTGGTTACAACTTTAAGACATTTTATGCATCACATACTATTAATGTTAGATCACAATAAAGGAATCAGAATAAGTTGTTTTTACAGTACTGTGTCTGTTCTGTTAAGTCTGTGAAGTTCACTTTTTTACAGTTAATTTTCTTTCTCCTAGGATCAAGCGCGCTTTCCTTATTGAGGAGCAGAAAATCGTGGTGAAAGTGTTGAAGGCACAGGCACAGAGCCAGAAAGCAAAATAAACTCATGACGCTGTTTTGAAGAATAAAACCAAAAGGCTTGTTCTGTTATTTCTGTTGTAATTCGTTGGTATATTGATTGGTTGTTTCTGTAATATTTGGAGACCCTGTGGTTTTAAATCTTTTCCTGAGTAATTGACGGTGGTTGGTTATCGGGATCTAATCAATCCCTTCCCTCGATGTAGGCCTCATCCCACTCTTCAGGCGTGGTAAAACCTTGGTGTCTGAAGCAAGTGTTTGTTCTTAGGAAGTTAAGGAGTTCCTGGGCTCTTAACTTTCTGTTGTCCCACACTGCCAGCTAACCTGTTCTTTTTTTGTGGGGGGGGGCAGGGGGTCACACCCGGCTATGCACAGAGGTTACTCCTGGCTCATGCACTCAGGAATTACTCCTGGCAGTGCTTGGGGGATTGGGATTCAAACCCGGGTCAGCCGCGTGCAAGGCAAACGCCCTACCCGCTGTGCGATCACTCCATCCCCTAACCTGTTCTTGATAAACAAAACTTAAGTAATTCTGTTTTTTTTGTTTGTTTGTTTGTTTGTTTTTGTTTTTTTGCCAGGGGAGGAAAGGCCTCGCAAATGAATTGACATTTGAGTTTAGGCAGTTCAGAATTTGTTTTTAATACTATTTGATACCATCTCTACTGCTAAATTAATACTAGGTTTGCCTGTACTTGAGACTTCACATCCTTTAGTCCTGTTCCAACCTGTGAGTTTATTTTATTTCTTGTGTCACACCCAGTGATGCTCGGGCTCAGGGGTTATGCCTGGCAGTGCTCGGGACCATATGGGATGTCAGGGATCTAACCCAGGTTGACTGTGTGTAAGGCAAATGCCATATTTGTGACCTCTTGATTACAGGTGAACTGATGTAATGAAGAAAACAAAAGTTGAATACTTTTTTACATGCAAGAAGTTGAATGTTTTGTTTTTGAATTTGAAATGTTAAAATCTTTGTAGACAATTTGAAGATTACAGGAAGATAGAATGCAAACATTTATTTCAGTTCACAGATGATCATTTTAACCCATTTTCTAGCATGAGGTAGATTTTGGTGTTTTTGTTAATGGGTAACAGTTACTCCTGGCGGGCTCAAGGGGCCCAGGGGTCCCTGGTGGAATCCGGGTTGGCGAGGCAAATGCCCTACCCACTGCACTCTCAGTTTTTATTTTTTTTTAGTGAGTCACAGTGAGGGTAGTTACAGATTCACACATTTTCATGTTTGTTTTTCCCTCATGCAATGTACGAGACCCCATCCCTTCACCAGTGTCCATTCTCCACCACCAACGAACCCAGTATCCCTCCCACCCCCCAATCTAATCTCCCTCACCCCACCCCACCTCTGTGGCAGGGCATTCCAATTTGTTCTCGCTCTCTCCTTTTGGGTGTTGTGGTTTGCAACAGGGGTATTGAGTGACCATCATGTTCAGTCTCTGGTCTACTTTCAGCGTGCATCTCCCCGCGCAGGATCTCCAATCACATTTTACTTGGTGTTCCCCTCTCTATCTGGGATGACTTTCCATCAAGGTAGTCATTTCCAATCAAAATGGAGAACATCCTCTTATGATGAACATTTCTTTTGAAAGATGATTTTGAGTAACTGCATATTGAAGTATAGCCCTTGTTAAATTGAATTACTGGAGTTATGGTGTTTCCCAAGTGTCTCGGTCTACTGCACTGTGACAAATTCTCATTGTTGGCTCTCACATTGCTCCGTTCTCCGTGAGGCTCCTTCCTGTCTCAGCGTTGTCTTGCTCCTCAGGTAGAGAAAGGCGCTGGTGGCCAGGCAGCCCTGAGGAGGGTCTGCCATGTGATTTGGTGCCCTCCACCAGCTGATGTACCTGCCCCCGCCCCGGCGAGTCCTCTCCACCCTCACAAGGCCCAGCCAGTTCCCTGCACAGAGCCCCGGTGCCAGCGGGAGTCCAGAAGAGCTTCGATGGATGCGAACGCAGAACTGGCCAACAGACCAAAATGGATCCTGTTACTTCTGCATTTTGACTGTTCAGAAAAAAAGATGAAACTTATTGGATCCAGTTCTCTGTATGACTTAAAAGTCTTGACAAGCTCCTAAAAGACATGTGAATGTAGTCAGTGGTTTCTCTTTCAAGTCTAGTATTTCTCCTTGCATTGAATTGCTTATAAATTCTATTAGATTGGTGGGGAGGAGGGGTCTTTGGCCCTTAGAAGCAGAAACTCCATATGTTTAAATACGAGAATCAAGTTTCAGCAGCGTAATAACATACTTAGAGCATGTGGCTAATGATTTACAGCTTGGGCTCCCAGAATATTGGTGGTGGAAGCTGTGTGCAGATCGATCTGAACTGTATTTCCTAATTAAACTGCACGATGGAGTCACACTGGGAAGCAGGGCTGTATATTTGGGGTTTTCTGTAAGTTAATTTCTGGGAAGAGTTTCTATAATTATTAAATTGTGGAGCCATCTTGACTGAGAAAAAGAATCTTGGAGGGGTTGAGGGATAGACCCTGCTTCCCTGTGTGTGTGTGTGTCCCCAATGATGCCATATTGGTACTTGAAATTTGACTTGGTGATAATGTTTATAACCTATAACCAAGCAAAACCTATGAAAACCGCTTTCTCCCAGGCAGCTAAGTGTTAATAACTTATCACAACTTAATAGAACATTAGCTTTTTGGTGGGGTCAGGTTCAGGCCTCAATCACTGAAGGGATGCAGTTCACCACCGAGCTACATCTTAGCCCCTAACTATGATACTGTTGGTTCCATGAGCCCTCACATCAGTATTCCTTGGAAAATGAGGTGTTTTTTTAGGTTTTGTTTTGGGGTGATGCTCAGGGGTAACTCCTGGCTCTGCACTTAGAAATTACTCCTAGTGGTGCCTGGGGGACCACAAAGAATGCTGGGGACAGGACCTGGGCCAGCAGCGTGCAAGGCAAGTGCTCTCTCTGCTGTGGTATCTCTGGCCCCTTCATTTAAGAACATCTTTAATTTTCCTGATTAAGTTGAAAGGTGTAAGTAATTTTACTATGCATTCTATAGTTTGCTTTCAGCAATTGACCCAACCGGTATTTATTAGACACTATTGTTCCAGAAACTGCTAATGTTAATACAATAACCAATAAAGCAGAATTTCCCTGTTTCAAGGAAATTGGTTAGAGGAAAACCAATGAGGACACAAATGTTTCGAATTGCACAATTGGGATAAGAAAGTATACAGAGCTAGGGGACTAAGAAAGGGAACCTCATGGAGTTTAGGGGAGGCTCTTTCAAGGAAGTGATGGGGCTGGAGCGGTTGCACAGGGAGGAGCACTCGGCCTTGCACGCGGCCAACCTGGGTTCGATTTCCAACATCCCATATTGTCCCCTGAGCACTGCCAGGGGTGATTCCTGAGTGCAGAGCCAGGAGTAACCCCTGTGCATCGCCTGGTGTGACTCAAAAAGCAAAGCAAAAAAAAAGTGCTAATCACCCAAGATTATCATGCAGTTGTTTGCATGAAGTCAACCTGGGTTTGACGCCCAGTACCACATATGGTCCCCAAGCCCCACTGGGCATGAGCCCTGAGTATAGCTTGGTGTGTTCCCCTCTCCCACTCCCCCCCCCCACACACACACACTCACACTGAAAGGCTGTCCTATCACTTGTAAAATACAGTAAATGGGAGCATAGCAACCGCACAGATGCTAGCCTTTGGTTCGGGGGCCATACCCGACTGCTGAGGCTTATTCTAGGCTCCATGCTCAAGAATATCTCCTGGTGGTCCTTGGGGACCATATGGGGTGCGGGGATCGAACCCAGGTCAGCCACATGCAAGGCAAGCACCTTACCCTGTATATCTTACCCTATATCTCCGCCCCCGCCTCAGACACTGCAAGGCAGGATTTGGTTCTTTGAACAACAGAAAGTTTATATTTTTCCTTTTAGACTCTTGAAAATGCCGTTATTTTTCTGATGGCATCTAAAACTACTCGTGGCTCTGTTCTCAGGGGTCTCTCCTGGGGGCACTCAGAGGACCATGCGGGGTGCTGGGGCTGAGTCCAGATAAGGCACGTGCGCTGCCCTGTGCTCGGCAGCCCCCGCCTCACTCCTCCTGAGCTAAGGTGGCCTCAGGAAGTGACGGGAAAGAGAGAGGGGTCTCTGGGTGCGTCTCACACTCCACCTTCACCCGGGAATCTGCCAGGAAAATGATTCAGGGGCAGATTTCTGAGCCCCCCTGAAGACTTGCACAATCAGAGTCTCTGAAAGACCAAGAAATTGCTTTTGTTTTGTTTTGTGGGTGCCATCCGGGGATGCTCAGGGTTCCTCCTGGCTCTGCATTCAGGAATCACTCCTGGTGGTGCTCAGGAGAACATACAGGGTGCCAGGGATCAACCCCGGGTTGGCTGTGTGCAAGGTGAGCACCCGACCCACTCTTCTCTCTGGCCCCCAGAACTTGCAGTTTAACCAGATCCCCTGGCTGGCTCTCACAGATGGAGCTTGGACTGCCTTTTCACAAACTAAAAGTGCTAAAAGTCAGGGCAACTGGATATTAGGAAAGTATAGGTCTAAATTGTGGATCCATGGTCACCTAACCAGGTGGCAGCAGGCTTGAACCTTTCCAAGTCTGTCACCTCGCCTGGAAAAGGTGTGAGTCCAATTCAAAAGAGCAAAAGCAACCAGTGCTGGCGTGGATGTGGGGAAAAGGGACGCTCTTTCACTGTTGGTGGGAATGCCGACTGGTCCAGCCTTTCTGGAAAACAATATGGACAGTCCTCCAAAAGCTAGAAATTGAGCTTCCATATGACCCCGCAATACCACTTCTGGGAATATATCCTGAGGATGCAAAAAAGCACAGTAGAAATGACATCTGTGCCTGTATGTTCATTGCAGCACTGTTCACAATAGCCAAAATCTGGAAACAACCCAAGTGCCCTAGAACAGATGACTCGTTAAAGAAACTTTGGTACATCTACCCAATGGAATACTATGCAGCTGTTAGGAGAGATGAAATCATGGAATTTGCTTATAAATGGATATACATGGAGAGTATCATGCTAAGTGAAATGAGTCAGAAAGAGAGGGACAGACATAGAGGGACTGCACTCATTTATGGAGTATAGAATAACATCACATGAGGCTGACACCCAAGGACAGTAGATACAAGAATCAGAAGGATTTCCCCATAGCTGGAAGCCTGCTTCATGAGCTGATGGGAGAAGGCAGATGGAATAGAGAAGGGATCGCTAAGAAAATGATGGCTGGAGGAACCAGTTGGGATGGGAGATGCATGCCGAAAGTAGATAACGGACCAAACATGATGGCCTCTCAGTGTCTGTGTTGCAAACATGATGCCCAAAAGTAGAGAGAGAGTATTGGGACTATTGTCTGCCATGGAGGCAGGGGGAGGGTGGGAAAGGGAGGGTATACCCGGGATATTGGTGGTGAGGAATGTGCACTGGTGGAGGGGTGGGTGTTTGATCATTGTGAGATTGTAACCCAAACATGAGCGCTTGTAACTATCTCACAGTGATTCAATAAAGGAAATAAAGGAAAGAAAGGAAAGAAAGGAAGGAAGGAAGGAAGGAAGGAAGGAAGGAAGGAAGGAAGGAAGGAAGGAAGGAAGGAAGGAAGGAAGGAAGGAAGAAAGAGAGAGAGAGAAAGAAAGAAAGGAAAGAAAGAATGAAAGAAAGAAAGAAAGAAAGAAAGAAAGAAAGAAAGAAAGAAAGAAAGAAAGAAAGAAAGAAAGAAAGAAAGAAAGAAAGAAAGAAAAGAAAAGACAGAAAGAAAGAACAGGTGAGTCCTTGGGCTGAAGAGTCCAGTGAAAGGCATTTGCCCTGCAGTGGCCGGCCAGCTCTCCAGATGGGCCTCGTAATCACCAGGGGTGGACCCCGAGATGGCCCCCAATACAGAAAGCAGAAAAATATAAATAAAGGCCTCGGTCCCCTGCCCGGAGCCCAGAGGCCTGCAGGGTCCCCTGAAATGCCGCGGGCTGTCCCCGCAGACAGACCCCTCCTGCGTCCCCCGAGAGGCCAAGTGCAGGGAGACGGCCGCGGCCTCTCGTTCCGAATGATTAAAGACAAGCGATAATGTGGGCAATAAGGCCCACGGTTAACTGATCTCTGCTCCTATATTAAGTTCTGCCCCACAGAAGCCCCTCTCTTTGTGAGCAGCCCCGCACGGCCAGCAGTGCCAAGCTGGATCCCATTAGTTCTGGGCAGAAGCTTGTTAGGGCATCTGAAAACCACAACTGGAGCCATCTACGCTGATGGGCCTAATGCCCTGGGTATTTCCTTTCAACCGTGTTCGGGGGAGAAGCACTTTGATAGAATGTACATATGGAAATATTTTAGGACATTCTTCAAAAGTTAGATATTTTCTTCAGTATAGAGACCTATATGGGTAACATACTCTTCAATGTGTGCGAGGACGGAGAAGTCAATGTCTTAAGGGGTCCCCTGGCATTGCGGGGCCGAGTTTGGTTTTCTTAAACGGGCCTCCGTGGGTCCGAAGGGCAGCCAGCGGGCCTGGAGTGTTCTCTGGAAGCTAGAAGCACTTGGGTCCCTTCTTCGCTCGGGAAGGTGTCAAGGCATCGTTGACCCCGAGCCCTCGCCACGCTTAACATAAGCAGCCGAATGGCAGTGTGGATCCTGGTTCAAATTCCCTGGAAAGGGAGAAGTCTGTTCTTGGAAACGCTGCTCTCAACCCCGGGGAGAAACGTTTCCTGGGAAAATCGTCTTCCACCTCACACATGAGTAGTGTGACTCTCAGGCGGACAGAGAAGGAAGGAGAGAGGAGGGAAGGTGGCATTTGCTCTTCAATGTCCTGCGGGGTCAGGGCTTGGGCCACACCCTCCAGTGCTCAGGGGCTACTCCTGGCTCTGTGCTCAAGGGGCCATATGTGGAGCTGGGGGTTGAACCCCGGGTGTCACCTGGTGCACTATCTCTCTGACCCCTGCCTTGCTTTGCTTTTCTCTTTCGGTCCTTTGTGCTCTGAATTTTATAGCCCTGGCTGTGTCCATTATCATCACAGTGCTGGGCAGTGCTCGGGGGTCGCTCCCAGGGAGGCTGGAGGTCGTGCTGGGCGGAACATCGGCCCAGGACCTCATCTGCGCGAGGCTGATGCTCCTCGAGCCGCATCTCTGCCCCCAACACCATCTTTTTTTTTTTTGGCGGGGGGTTCACATCCAGTGATGCTCAGGGGTCACTCCAGGCTCTGCACTCAGGAATTCCTCCTAGCGGTGCTCGGGGGACCATATGGGATGCTGGGAATCGAACTCGGGTCGGCCACGTGCAAGGCAAACACCCTCCCTGCTGTGCTACTGCTCCAGCCCCAATACCATCTCATTTTTAAAACATAAAAATACAAGAATCAGCCCAGCGAAAGCATTTTAGACTCGTTTATTGACATTTATTCCCTATAAGTTTTTGATATTGAAAAATGAAAACTAGGCCAGAGCAGATTTGGCTCTTGCCTTGCAAGTCGTGGCCAGAGCTCAGTCCCTGGCACCCATATGGTCCCTGAGCACAGAGCCAAGAGGAAGCCCTGAGCACTGTTGGGTGTGGCCCCCACACAAGAATGAAACTTTGAAAGGAAACACTGGGGCCAGAAGAGAGAAAAGAAAGAAAGAAAGAAAGAAAGAAAGAAAGAAAGAAAGAAAGAAAGAAAGAAAGAAAGAAAGAAAGAAAGAAAGAAAGAAGGAAAGAAAGAAGGAAAGAAAGAAGGAAAGAGACAGAGAGACAGAGACAGAGTCAGAGAGACAGAGACAGAGAGACAGAGACAGAGAGACAGAGAGAAGAAAGAAAGCTAGCCAGTCAGAAATGTTCATATTTTATTAAAAAGCTCAGCAAGGGACCTGGGAGAGAGCTGGAATGGCTGGAGCACTTGCAGCCCCGGGTTGAAAAGGAGGCACTGGGGGAGGGCCCCCAGCTCCAGCCCCTCCGTGAGAGACCCCCAAACACTCATCCAGGAGGAGCCCGAGAACTGCCTGGTGTGGCACCCAGACAAATGCAGAAAAAGTTTAGCTAGAGTTTTGGGGATGGGGAAGCCTGGCAGCAGTGCCCAGGGGGCTCGGGGCCCCTCTCGGAGGTCCACACCCCAACCCTGGGCCTGAGAAGCCTGCGGTGCTGCTTGGGCTGTGGCCCCCTCAGCCATGAGGGCCAGAGACCGCCTGCGGATCTGCATGCTTGGCTGCTTGGCGCTACCTCCCCAGCCCCTTGGGACACGGAGATTTGTTTACTTGCCCCCCCCCCCCCCCGCACCTGGCGATGCTCAGGGGTTACTCCTGGCTCTGCTCTCAGGGATTACTCCATTTGCCTTCTACACAGCGTGCCTGGGTTCCACCCCCGGCATCCCATATGGCCCCTGAGCACCACCAGGAGTAATTCCTGAGTAACCTCTGAGCACAGAGAGGTGTGACACCAAAAGTTAAAAAAAAAAAATTACTCCTGGCTGTGCTCAGGGAACCATATGGGATGCTGGGGATCAGACCTGTGTCAGACACACACAAAGCAAGTGTCCTGCTGTATTCTCTCTCCAACCCCTGTATACAGATTTTAAAGACTTAACTATATATATAGACTTAACTATACACACACACACACAAACACACACACACACACACACACACACACACACACATATATATATATATATATATATATATATATATATATAGCACAGCAGGTAGGGCGTTTGCCTTGCACGTGGCTGACCCGGGTTTGATTCCTCCATCCCTCTTGGACAGCCCAGCAGGCTACCGAGAGTATCCCACGGCAGAGCCTGGCAAGCTCCCCGTGGCGTATTCGATATGCCAAAAACAGTAACAACAAGTCTCACAATGGAGACGTTACTGGTGCCCGCTCGAGCAAATCGATGAGCAACAGGACAACAGTGATATAGTGACAGTGATATATATATATATATATATATATATATATATATAAACTTTGTCAGACACATACATGTAGAAATTTTCTAAGTCGGTATGATTAGCGATGCAACTTGCAACTAGCTCTAAAAGAAAATATCCTGGGTTTGGTGTTTTATTCATCTGAAAGTGTTGCTTTCACGTGAGTTTTCCTTCGTTACTGGAAGACTAAACCGTCTGCGCCTTGAAGAGGGGCTGGCGCCGGGGGCAGCGTCCCCCCGTGCCTGTGCTGTCCACTGCGCTCACCTGATCGGAGCGCGCAGGCGGGCATCTCTGAGATCCGTTGCCTGGTGCAGGAGCCCGCGCGTGTCCTTTGGACACCGCAGTCTGTGGCCGGGAAGAATGACGCGGCGCCGCGGGTGCTACAGAAGAGAAGTGCTGCCCCTCCGCGGCCACCGCCAGGAACTGCACCCGGCCAAGCCGGAGGAAGGCGCCCGGGGTCAGTCCCAAGTGCTTCACTGCTTGTTTGGGGGCCACAGCTGGCGTCGCTCAGGGTTACTCCCGGCTCTGCACTCAGAAATTACTCCTGGTGGTGCTCGGGGATGCTAAGGGATGCTGGGGATCGAACCCGCGTCGGCCGCATGCCAGGCAAATAAATGCCCTCCCTGTGGGACCCCCGCACACAAGAATTCCAAGTGTTTCAGGAAAGGTGGAACACAAGTGCCTATCCTCAGGTTCCTTGAAAAGTTTCTTGTCTATGCATGTAAATGATTTGTATCTCTAGCTGTATGTGTGCTTTGGGTCATGTATAATTTTATATAATATTGTATCTGTGACAGAGAGTCTCTTGCCAGCACGCCTGGCTGTCTTCCCCGGGGCCCCTCGGAGGGGATGGGCTCCAGCTTCCCTCCCCACCCTGAGCAGAGCTCCCGGCGGCCGAAGACCACTGGAGCCTAGCCACAGCCATGCCCGAGGCCCCTTTCCACACGTTCGGACAGGCCTCACGCATGAAGGTACCGGCAAAGGAACCCAGGTGTGTGTAATCCCATCAATGGCCAACATCCAGAGACTTAAAAGCAAGCTCCCAGAAGCAATATCTTATAACATACTTCCCCCTCTGGGAGAAACTGGCAAGTTACTGAGAGTTTCCTGCCCACAAGGGACAGCCTCGCAAGCTTCCCATGGTGTATTCAAATGCCAAAGCCAGTAACCAGCTGGGTCTCACTCCCCTGACCCTGAAAGAGCCTCCAGTGCGGCACTGTTTGGAAGGCCGAGTAGAGAGAGGCTCCTAAAATCTCAGGGCTAGGACGAATGGAGAGGTTGCTGAGCCCGCTCGAGAAATTCGACAATCAACAGGATGATGATGATGATGATTGTATCTCTGTACATAAAATTTATAAATCTGAACTCTGGAGCCAGAGAGACGGTTTGTTTTACATTGAGCCCCGGGTTCAATCCCTGGCACAGCACAGTTCCCTTAGCACACTGGGGACAACCCCCCACGAGATGCCGGGTGTGGCCCCTAAAGGAACACCTGCTGCCCCCCGCCCCACGGGCCCCGGCTTCACCGCAGCGGTCTCCCTCCTGCCCTCTCCTCCGGCCAACACATCTAGAGCCCGCCAGGCACAGACTTCTTTTGGGGAGGGGGTCACACCCGGTGATGCTCAGGGGTTATTCCTGGCAGTGCTCGGGGAACCATAGGGGATGCCCGGGATCAGACCCGAGTTGGCTGCTTGCAACTAGCGCTGTGGTTCCAGGCACAAACTTCTAAACTCCCCTGTCCAAGCTGGAAACGATCGAGCTGGCCAAGAACTGAGTGTTACAAGGAGGTAAAGGTACGACGACCTTTCATGTCTGTATTGCAAACACAATGCCCAGAAGGGGAGAGAGAGGGGGGGGCTGGGTGGGGCGGGGTGGGGGTGATGGGAAGGCAGTTGGGGGACGCTGGTGCTTGTGGCAAATGTAGGGTCTATTTCCAGCGATTTAACACAACAGAAAGAAGGAAAGAAACTCCCCTTTCTTGGCTGGGGCTGACGCTGCAGCGAGTCTCCAGCCTCTCCGGGGAGAGGGGAGAGTCGGGGCGGGCAGCGGGCCTGGGGCCTCCCCCTTTGCTGCTGGATGTCTCCCCGGACACCCGGGTCTTCCCGCCCACTCCGTTCCCGCCGCCCCTCTCCCACTTTCCCAGGCACCTGCACATCCCTCCCGGCCTCTCAGCTTGGGGCCGTGGGCCTGCTCGGGCCAGGACCCCCCCCCCCCCCACACACACACACAGTGCTGGGGTGGGGGCTAAGCTTGGGGTCTCGGCATACGCCGCCTCCCCTGCCCCTCGCTACTGTTCTCTTTTCCATTTCCACCCACGTCCCCGTCTGTCATGGAGCTTCTGCTGCCGAGATGAACAGACCAACTCACCAAACGCTTACAGCAACGGTCACCACGCCACGGTCAGAGCCACAGTCCCGCCGTCCTAACACCGCACGGACCACACCTGCTGGCTCTCCTGGGGACACAGCCGGCTGCCAGGCCACGGGGCTCCCAACAGTCGCCCTTGGACTCGCCGGTCACTGTCCACCCAGGGCCCTCTCACTTCCCCCATCGCGCTGCTCCTGCCTTGTTGCCGTTTTTTCATCATGAGGCTGAAGCCAGAGACGCCCACCGTTAGCTCTCGGCCCCTTTGTGGGTGAGGTGCAGGACTGGGCCCCACCTGGCTATGCTCAGGGCTCACTTTCTTTTTTCTTGCTTTTTGGGTCACACCCAGCGATGCTCAGGGGTTCCTCCTGGCTCTGCACTCAAGAATCACTCCTGGCGGTGCTTGGGGGACCATATGGGATGCCAGGGATTGAACCTGGGCCGGCCGTGTGCAAGGCAAACTCCCTACCCACTGTGTTCTTGCTCCCGCCCCCAGGGTTCACGTCTGAGTGTGCTCGGGGAGCCCTGGATGGTGCCAGGATTGAACCAGGGCTGGCTGGCTGCACGCGAGGCAAGCGCCCAAACCCCTGTACTATCTCTCCAGGCCCTTCTCTCTCACTAAACAAATTTTAAGCACCATGACTTATAATATGGGTAATAAAAGGAATTTCATGCATGCAATGTTCCAATATGACCACACCCTCTTATTATTGAGCAGGGGCGGGGCGGGGGTTGGGGGGTGGCCTTCTAGCGGTGCTCAGGGCTTCCTCCTGGCTCTGCATTCAGGGATCACTCCAGGCAGGCTTGGGGGACCACATGGGGTGCTGGGGATCAGACCTGAGTCGGCCACATGCAAGGCAAGAGCCCTCCCCGCTGTCCTTAAGTCTCCAGCCTCTTCCTGCTCTTAACTCTACCGCTGCCCCAAGTGACAGCTCGACGCGGTGGGGATCTGTGGGCATTTTCGAGGGGGAAGAGAGCTCAAGTGCCACCAGGCCACAAGTGCCACAAGGAGATCTGTGATCCTGCCGAGCACAACCCCGTGCAGTGTGACTGTCACACGCCCAGGTGCTCCTGATGGTGGCCACACTCTCAAGGCTCAGTGGCCAGCTCCCGTCCCCCGGAACAGCTGTTCTTACAGAAGGACATGGCCTCCCCGCACCTCACAGAGCGCCAGGCAGGCGTGCGGGCGCGGCGTGCTCTGAGGCAGCTGGCGGGCGTGTGGCCGGGAACCCTGAGCCCTGACGCGTGCGTGGACTCCTCTGGAGCACTGTGTGACGCCTGCAGTTCCCGAGTCTCCTCTTCCAGTGCCAGGAAACTTGGCCGGGAGCCAGAATCCTGCTGGGTCTAGCCCTTGGGCAGAACGCTGCAAAGACAGCATCGGGGTCAAGGCACTTATCTCACATGCTGCCAAGCCTGATTCTGGGCCTGGCATCATAAATGGTCCCCAGAGCACCCCCAGGGGTGATTACTCCACCAAGCAGCGAGCTGGGAGTAAGTCCTGAACCCTGCTGAGTGTGGCAACAAGTACAAAAATTAGACATTAAACTCCAGGTGCAGAACCAATTCATGGCCTCAAGTACAAACCTGTGGTCTCAGAAACAATTTTTTTTTTTAAGGGATCAGGGATGTGATTTAGTGGTTAACTTATGCCTTTACAAGCATGAAGATCTGAGTTTGACCCCTAGCACCAGGAAACTTTTAAGATTTGGTTTAGCAATAAAGATACATATGTCTTAATGTGAATGGATTTATATAATCAGTCACTTTCAACTCTTACTCCAAAAGGACACTGACATTTGTCAAATCTTAAGGAGTTACAGAAAAAGAAGAGAGGAAAAAAAATTTATTTATTTATTTATTTATTTTTTGCTTTTTGGGTCACACCCGGCAATGCACAGGGGTCACTCCTGGCTCATGCACTCAGGAATCACCTCTGGCGGTGCTCAGGGGACCATATGGGATGCTGAGATTCGAACCCGGGTCGGTCGCGTGCAAGGCAAACGCCCTACCCGCTGTGCTATCACTCCAGCCCCCAAGAGAGGAAAAAATTTATTAAAAATAAACAAGCAATAAACCTTGAGGTCTTCCTGTCCAACCCTAAAGACTGAATCTTTATTCCACAATTTTCTTCCACTTGGATTGTAAACGTAGCCCAAGAGACGTCATCACTAGAGGACAGCGGTGGAACGGAGAGAATTGGCACATTCAGAATTTTCATAGTACAGCCAGAACAACCTGTTGGTCTCTGGTCATTAAGGTTTACTCAGGAGGGGCCGGAGGACAGTACGGCGAGTCAGATGCTTGCTTTGCATGATGCTAACTTGGGTTCAACCCCCGGTACCACTTATGGTTCCCTGAGCACCGTCAGGTGTGAAAACGCCCCCTCCCCCAAATTATTAATAACAATTATTATCATTCTCATCAGTACGACGACATTGGAAACTAAGAGCTCAGAAACCTAGGACATGCGCGAGTGCTTTGCGGGGAAAAGAAAAACACAAAAAGCAAAACCAAAACCAACAGCCCCCAAACCCACCTGTGCGGGTTAGGGCTGTGGGGCTCCGAGCCCATTCATCCCGCAGCGCCGGTACCCAGAAGGTCCCGCGTCCAATCAGCTTCCAGGCGCAGGTGGGCGGGGCTCGGCGGGCTCCTCCGCCTCTCGGGATAGGCCACGTCCGAAGGGAGACGGGCCCTGGAAGGTGTGTAAGAACACATCTTCTCCACAAGCAGTAAAACGCTTCTTTACCAGATTTACTACGAAGAATACTAAATAATATCTTAATCAAAATCATACTGTGGATCCCTTTTCTGGAGCTGCTCCTTGTTTTTAATTTCCCGCAGTGGCCCTGCGTCCTCTCGGAGCGTGGCGGACCCTCTGGGGGGGCGGTCCCGGCCCCGCGCATGCGCGCAGGCGGCGCGGCTTCCGGGCAGTGTGCCGGGGCCAGCGGGGCGGGAGGCCGAGGCTGCCCGGGCCGGCGCCGCCATGGAGACTCTCTACCGGGTCCCGTTCCTGGTGCTCGAGTGCCCCAACCTGAAGCTCAAGAAGCCGCCCTGGGTGCACATGCCGTCGGCCATGACGGTGTACGCGCTGGTGGTGGTGTCCTACTTCCTCATCACCGGAGGTGCGGGGGGGCCCGGGGGGCAGCGGGGGTCCCCGCCCGTCCGGGGGCCGCGTCCTCCCACCGCGGCCACCTCAGGAACGGCCGGGATCGCCTCCCCCGTGCTCAAAGGGGGCTCGGGGCCTGGGGGCCGGGAGGGGGGTGCAAGCGCGGGGTGCAGGGGGCAGCCCCCCGGGGGGGCCAGCGCTGCCCGGACACCCCGGGGGCGGCCCCCTGCGCGGGAGGGAGACCCGGGCTGGTGCAGGGGCGAGGTGGCAGCCGGGCTGGTGCAGGGATGAGGTGGCAGCGCAGCCCGGGGGGTGCCCAGCGGGTGCCCAGCGGTGGGTCTGGGGTCGTGGGGGCCGCGGGAGGGCCTTCGCTGCAGACAGCCCCCCCCTTCTCATTTTGCCCTGCCTCCCACCCGGAGCGGGCGCCGGGCGAGGAGTTGCAGCCGGAGTCCGTGGGCAGGAGGTCGGCGGGACCCCCGGCAGCGACCCCGGGACCCTCGCCCTGGTCAGCGCCTGGGGCGGGAAGAGCATCATCGCGTCCCCGTGCAGGCGCCCTTAGGGCCACTCAGGGACGTGTCCAGACCTGCCTGGGTTTTCCTGCAGGAAACTTTCTCCCCATCCCCACCGCAGTGGTGGTTGTGATGGGCAGATGGTGCCCGCCCGTGGGGAGGTGGCCAGGGCACCTTCAGTGGCCCCGCTGCGAGATCTGCCCCTGCAGGGGAGCGGTTGCCCTGCAGCGGAGTCTCTTCCCAAACCCGGAGTGTGTGTTCATCAGTCAAGGGTGTTTTTGGGTGGGGGGTCACACCGCGCCATGCTCAGGGGTCACTCCTGGCTCTGCACTCAGGAATCACTCCTGGCGGTGCTCAGGGGACCCTATGGGATGCTGGGATTCAAACCCGGGTCGGCCGCGTGCAAGGCGAACGCCCTCCCCACTGAGCTATCGCTCCAGCCCCAGTCAATGGTATTTGTGGCTGAGACTCAGCAGAGAGGGGCTAAGCAACAGCCTCTGGGGTTCCAGCGACAGCAGTGGACAGAAGGAGGTGGGGGCCCGGCTCCCCGAAGCTTAGGGTGTCACGGCTGTGACATGCAGAAACATCACAGATGGTTCCCCCTGCCCTAGTCAATCACGATCCCCTCAGAGCCAGGAGTCTTGAAGGAGAAGAACGAGACGCTCTGCGGGACCGCGGGGCTGGGAGTAGCGTTTACCTTAGCGCGGGATCCCGAGGAAGGGCAGATCCTGCTCTGAGGGTTGGGAGGAAGGCGTGGCGGCCAGGCGGGGAGGAAGCTCGGTCGCCACCCGGGCCGGGCCAGGCGGGAGATGCAGGAAGCGCAGGGAGAGATCCTGTGGACGTGGACCCTCTCTGGTCACGTGGATGGCCGTAGGAGGAAGCCCACGCGTGAACACGGGAAACTCGCGGGCGGCTGCTTCGGGCCTCTGCGAAGGTGGAGGTCCGTTTGCTGAGATGGAAGACAGAAGCGTTTCGGGCAGCGAGTGAACTTGAGATCCCCTAGCACGTCAGATCGGGGCCCGGGAGGCAGCGCGGGGGTGAAGGCCCTTTCCTGGCTGCCGCTGGCCCAGGCTGGCCGCCCCCAGCTTCACTGGACAAGTCCCCAGCACTGCCAGGTGTGGCCCCCAAAGTACCAGCGACCACGACTATGAAGTGGGTGTGGCCAGCTCCTGGGGGATGCTGCTGGTGGGAGTCGAGTTGAGAGAGGCAGGTCTGGGTGAGGCTGGCGGGTGGTGGGACCAGGCTCCTGAGCTCAGACTGATGTTGGTGAGCGTCGGTGCCTGTGTGGACTCTGTTCGTGAGGAGTTACGTCCAGTTCGAACAGTGCGAACAGTGGGGGCCGGAGAGATAGTCCAGTGGGCAGAGCATTTGCCTTGCAGACCCCTGACCTGCGCTGGGCCACGGCAGGAGTGGTCCCTGCGCACCACTGGGTGCAGCCTGAAAACTTAAAAAAAAAAAATCAAGTTTTATGACTGTTTACATTATCTGATGGGTGTGACACAGAGGTCACGCAGGGTTCACGCACGGCGGGTGGGCTGCCTGCCACCACGCTGTGTCCTCGCTCAGCACCAGAACTTAAAAGTAGGAGTTCTAAAAAAAAAAAAAAAAAAGTAGGAGTTCTTTTCGCTTGCTTTTTTGTTTTTTGGTCTTTGGGTCACACCCGGCGATGCTCAGGGGTTACTCCTGGCTCTGCACTCAGGAATTACTCCTGGCGGTGCTCAGGGGACCATATGGGATGCTGGGATTTGAACCCGGGTCGGCCGTGTGCAAGGCAAACGCCCTACCCGCTGTGCTATCACTCCAGCCCCTCGCTTGCTTTTTGTTTGGGGGCCACACCCAGCCAGGAGTTCCTTCTGGCAGTGCTCTGGGGGATGGACAGGGTGCCGGGCATGAAGCCCAGCCCTGCCGCATCTCTCCACCTCCCAGAGTCGGGATTCTTAAGCAGAGTCCAGGAAGGCGTCAGGTTCACGCTCGCCTGTCAGTTTATAAGGGAAAATGACCTGGCACAGTTGGATACAGGTAACAATTCAGTGCTGAGGGGGAGGTTTTATGGGAGATCATTTCCATTTCTTTTGAGTGGTACTTACCTGTGTCAAGTACCTTTTTTTAGTCTTTAATAATCTTTCAAAAACAGGTCTAGGGGCCAGAGAGAGTTGCATGTTCCGCTCCGAAAACTGAGCCAGGTGTGACCCCCTAAACACAACCAGATGTCACCCTAAAACAAAAGGTAGAGGAGGGGCCATCGGTTATGTTTCTCTTATGGTTACTCCTGTTTTAGAGCCATTTCCCAAGTCATCCTAATACATGGCATTAAATTCCGAATGGCTTGGCTGAATCGAGAACGCTAGCTGGGCTCATTTGAGTATAAAGTTCTAGTCAGAGTGGGCCTGTTTAAACAGTGATGAATCTTTAGCGGCAGGGAAAAATTCAAGTTATCTTAAAAAGTCAGGAGTCCCGTCTGATCCGTATTTTTTCTTTGACAGGAATAATTTATGACGTTATTGTTGAGCCTCCAAGTGTCGGCTCTATGACCGACGAACACGGGCACCAGAGACCAGTAGCGTTCTTGGCCTACAGGTGAGAGCTAGTTCTTGAGCAATTTGGTGGAGGCAGAGAAGGTTGCCAGGGCATCGCTGCATATTTTAAACCATCGTGAAACGTGGGTCCATCTGGGTTTGGACAATAGCTGCTTTACAATGGTAAGTTCAGAGGTAGCAGGAATTGAATTGAATTAAATTAAATTAATTGAATTAAATCTAATTTAATACTACCGTATTAAATAAGAAGCGTATGTAATTCATTCGGGAATAGAATGTTTCACCGTGCTTGACATAATCACCTATTTAAAGTAGCCATCGGTCTCAAGGCCAGCTGGCATTATATTCTTTGCCCTGGGCTCCGTCCTCAGCACTGGTGGTACATACCCCAAGCACTGAGCTGGTGGAGCCCCTGCATGCCACTGGGAGTAGTCTGAGACCAAAGGAAAGGAAGGTTTGGGCTGAGAGTCTGCCTTGCATGGATGAGACCCTTGGTTCAGTTCCTGGCACTGTGGGATTTTAAAAGGGGGGAAAGAAAACTCATCTGGACTACCCTATTAAATAAGAATAATTTGTTTTGGTTTTGGCTTTTTGGGTCACACCCAGCGATGCTCAGGGCTCCTGCTGCCTCTGCACTCAGGAATCACTCCTGGCAGTGCTCGGGGACCATATGGGATGCCGGAGATCAAACCCGGGTTGGCCGTGTGCCAGGCAGACGCCTTCCCTGTTGTACTATGACTCTGGCCCCAAATAAGAATAGTTTTTGAGAGTTGGGTTTCTCGGTTTCGGCACTACACACCCTTGCTGTGTAGTTTGGTTGGCCTGAGCCATGCTTTTCTGTTAAAGATGCTTCTGAGGGGCCGTAGAGAGAATGCAGGGGGTAATGGGCTTGCCTGGGATGCAGCACTCCCTGGCTTGGACCCTGGTCCGATTCTGGCTCTGTACAATCACCTAAACTCTGTCCAAAATGACTCCTGAGCACAGAACCGGGAGTCCGCCCTCGCTCTGCTGGTGTGGCCTGCGGAGCGTGGCGGGCCGAGAGCCTCGTCGTGCAGGAGTCAGAGCTCACTGTGCCGTGCTTGTGGCTGGCCTGGTTTCACCCCCAGCACCCCTCGGTCCCTCCGCATCACCGGGCACTGCGGGGTGTCCCAGCCTCCAGAGCCCGCACAGCACTGCGCCTTGGGACGTCATGAGACCACCTGCCTGGTGGGCCAGATTCTGCTGGAAAGGCCCCCTGGGTGTCCGGAGCACCATTTGGGAGTCCCCCCTTGTCCCAAAAAATCCACCCCAGCAAACAGACTCCCCAGCCCAGAGTGATGGGGCAGCGGGTGGGCACTTGCCTGGCACGCAGCTGACCTGGCTTCAGCCCTGGCGCCATGTGGGCCCCCTGCCCCGAGCAGCGCCAGGAGTGAGCCCTGAGCACAGAGCCAGGAGTCAGTCCCGAGCACTGTCGGGTGGGGTACAGAAACAAGAAAGAAACCGACTCCTTAATGTAGCCGCAACCCGGTGCCGTTTGTGCCTGGTACCCGCATATATGCAGACATTATTTGCATAGAATTATCTTTGGTTTTGGGCCACAGCTGGCTCTGTGCTCAGAGGTCACTCACTCCTGCTGGGCTCAGAGGACTTAGTGGGGTACCAGGGAATCGAACCCAGATCGGCCACGTGCAAGGCAAGTGCCTTATCTCTCTGGTCCCCCAAAATATTATTATTATTTTTTTTTTTTTTCTTTTTGGGTCACACCCAGCGATGCTCAGGGGTTGCTCCTGGCTCTGCACTCAGGAATTCCTCCTGGCGGTGCTTGGGGGACCATATGGGATGCTGGGAATCGAACCCAGGTTGGCCGCGTGCAAGGCACTGTTGCTCCAGCTCCCCAAAGAATATTCTTGGGAAGATGTCGAGGGTAGAGATGGCTTGGGGCCACACCCCAGCAGTGCCCAGTGACTATTCCTGGCTCCGTGCTCAGGGATGACCCCTCGAGCAGTGCTCAAGGGACAGTACAGTGCGGGGGATGGAACCAGATCAGGTGTGCACACGTGGGTCTGCCTCCTGAACCATCTCCCCAGCCCCTGGACAGATGTTTGTGAATTGCCCAGAGCGGAAATGGCAGGTGAGCGTCACAGCATGGACGGCCTTTCCCTGTCTTGACGCCCCGAGGACTTTGAGCTTGGGTGTGGTTTGTGTGCAGTGAAAGCAGTCGCCGGAGATACACTACCTCCGCACAGACGGTCAATGATTGATCCCTTAATACAGACGTGGAAACCCAGTATTTGATGAACGCTCCACGTCCTAGAAAAGTGAGATACGTAGTAGAAACACAAGTTTACATAGAACCATTAGGACTTGCAGATACCCAGAAATCCTTTCACACCTCCGGGGCCTTGGTTAAGAACACTTCCGGTAGCGCTTTCCCCGTTGACAAATCTTCTGTTTGGGGCCTGTTGCTAGTGCTCTTCGAGGGTCTCGCCCGTGCCAGAGCAGGTCCTCTGGCCTGAGAGCTAACTTCGGGCCCTCCCGCTATCCCCTGAGAAGCCAGGGTGGACGCGGGGCGTGAGGAGCCCCAGGTGTGACCCGTGCCCCACTGGCCTCTGCACTGCCGGGCTGGGTCTCAGAAACCTGGTGATTTCCTTTCCCTTTGAAGTGAGACTGTTGGCCACTGCAGAGCTTTCAGGAAGGGCGTGGATATAGTTCATGGTGGACCTTTGCTTTGCATGTAGGAGGCCCGGGGTTCGATCTTAGACACCCCCAAAAAAGCCCCACAAAACCACAACTCCAGTTTTCTTTCTTTCTTTCTTTTTTTTTTTTATTAATTGACTCTTGCCAGGCTCTTGTTGGCAAGATTCAATTAAAAAAAAATAAAAGTCTCACAACGGAGACATTACTGGTGCCCGCTCAAGCAAATCCATGAACAACGGGACAGTGCTACAGTGCTTAATGGAATCACCGTGAGGACAGTTACAAGGCTTTCAGGTTTAAGTCTCAGTCATACAATGATCAAACACCCATCCCTTCACCAGTGCACATGTTCCACCACCAAGAACCCCAGTATACCCCCATCCCAGCCCCCACCCTGCCTGTGTGGCTGATGATTTTTCACTTTACTCTCTCTTTACTTTGATTACATTCAATTTTCGACAGAAAACCCACTATTATTATTTGGAATTTCCCCCCAACAATCAGATCTGCTGAAAAAGCATCATTAGATAATTTGTTTTCTATTGCCGGTAATGAAGAGCATATGATGTCACGCGGCTGCAACAGCGGCCGTGCGGTTTTGGAATTTGGTATTTTAGTAATTAAGCCCAGAGGTATTTCTGCCTGCAGCCCCTGCGTTCCGAGATTGGTTTGTCTCTGGGGTCATGGCTGTTCAGGAGCGGAGGAGCCGTTTGTGGGCTGCTTTTGGGGTCTCGTCTGGGCAGGGAGCAGGGCTGGTTCCGCCCCCTCCTCCTCCCCCCCCCCCCCCCCCGGGTTGTGAGATTTCCCGCCCCATCACTGCAGGCTCCTACCTCTGTCCATGCTGCCGCAGAGGGGAATATTCCAGGGGACAAAAACCCTTCCCCTCCCGGGGCGGCACGGGGCCGTAGCTTAGTTCACAGTCCAGGCGCATTTCTGCCAGCAGCCGCAGCGTCCCGAGGTTGGTTTGTGCCTCTGGGGTCATGGCCGCTCAGGGGCGGGGGAGCTGTTCCTGAGCGTTTTTTTGTATATCAGGAAAGGTTGCGAGGCCGCATAAGCAGCCGCGCGGTTTGGAGAAATAGTCCTGGTCCCCACATAGCAGAGCCGTGTTTGTAGAAGCTCATGGTCGCCGGGATTCCACCTGGAGAAGGCGACATCTCTAGTTTTCAAAATAATTCTAAATTATTTTGCAGTTAACAATAGAAATGTAAGTAACATGGTTTTTAAAAGTTATTAGAAAAACAAGTGCTGGGTCTGGAGAGAGGGTCTAGCGGGCGGGGTGTTTGCCGTGTCCACAGCCGACCCACAGCCAGCCACGGTGGTCCCAGGGCCCCACGGTTCCCTCGACACCGCGGCTGGCTGTGGCTCTCCCAAACAAAAAACAGAAACAACAGCTAAAAGTGTTGATTTTACATTGAACCGAGTAAAGTTTTTTGTTTTGTTTTTAAATAAGCTCTGTAAAGACAGATTTTTGTCTCTCTTTTTTTTTTTCTTTTTGGGTCACACCTTGGGATACACAGGAGTCACTCCTGGCTCTGCACTCAGGAATTACTCCTGGCGGTGCTCAGGGGACCATATGGGATGCTGGGAATCGAACCCGGGTCAGTCGCGTGCAAGGCAAACGCCCTACCCGCTGTGCTATCGCTCCAGCCCCAGATTTTTGTCTCTTTATTCTTTGTACCCCTGATCCTGAAATAATGCCTCCTGCATAACGGACCCAATACAGGTCTCCCGAGCAGAAGGTGAACACTCAGGTACACTAACGAAGCAGGTGGAAGGGCTGGAATAAGACAGAAGCACAAAAAGGTTCCAGCTGAAATAGAAATTTCGATCTAAAGGGAAAATGTTCTTAAGAGACTTTTTCTAGACGCTTTTCACCTACTGTCCTGGTCTTTTCTTCCTCAGAGTAAACGGACAGTATATCATGGAAGGACTCGCCTCCAGCTTCCTGTTTACAATGGGCGGTTTAGGCTTCATAATCCTGGACCGCTCCAATGCCCCCAACATTCCAAAGCTCAACCGGTTCCTTCTCCTGTTCATCGGCTTCGTCTGCGTCCTGCTGAGCTTCTTCATGGCGCGCGTGTTCATGCGGATGAAGCTGCCGTAAGTGACCGAGCCCCTCGTGTGAGCAGGCTCACTTCCTGCGCATCTCGGTGAAACCGCACAGCCCATGTAGTCGCCGGAACAGATGGACGTCCCGAGACCCAAAGGGAGGTGCAGGTTGAGGCCGGGAGTGTGAGGTCGAGACCACCGGCCGCCCTGGCCGCCCCCTGCCCAGCCCCAGGGGAAGGAAGGGATTTCGCTTTCGAGTCACTGAGCCCTGCGGGGGGGGGGGGGTGTGGATTCCTCAGTGCTTTCTGGGTGATGGGGGTGATGTCGGTGCCAGCAGCCATAGTGTTTGACGAGCACTGAGCTGAGACTAGGAAGGAAGGTCACAGCTCCTCCAGGGGTGGGGACTCGTGACGGGAGATGCCGCCCAGCAGCTGACGCCTGCCCGGCCTGTCGTCCCCGAGTGCCGCAGAGTGGCTCAGAATAAGTGGGAAAGGTGGGAAATTGAGCTTCGGGCTGTGTAGACTTTATTATGTCCACTGGGTAGAAATGCGTGTGACTTCCTAGGTGAGGGCATATGTAACATTATTTGATTCAGAAAGATTGCAGTATCTTTCTTTTCTTTTTGTGGGGGGAGGTCAGTCACACCCAGGGGTGCTGCTCGGGGGGCCCTGTGGGATGCCGGAAATCGAACCCAGGCCGGCCGTGTGCCAGGCGAGTGCCCTTCCCACTGCGCTATTGCTCTGGACCCGATTACAGAATCTTTAAAACAAAAATCAGCCCTTTTTGGAGGCCACGCCAGTGAGGGGGCTGGGGTGTCCCCGTCTCTGTGCCCAGGGCCCGGGTGCTGGCAGTGGTCGCGAGTGTGTCACCTCCGGCACCGGCCCTGCGGCCCCTAGAGAGCTCTCTGGCGACTGTTAGACTCGCACTCGAGCTCGTCTGCTGGAGACGCAGACCCGGCAGCTCGCATTCCCCAGTGCTCCGGTTTCACCCCTGGGCGCCCGGGTCCCTACAGTGCTTCCGGAGAGCAACGCCACGCGGAGAGCAGCTCGGGGCGCCGGTTGCTTAGGAACTGTGCCAAGCACCGAGGGTGCTTTCCGCGGAGCTCTTGGCCTTGCGTGGCTGCCAGGCGTCCTTGGCGACGTGCAGGCCACACGGGGCCGGGGGTCGCGCCCTGGCGCTCCTGCATGCCAGCCGCGCCCGCCAGCCCTTTGAGCTGGTGCCCTGGCTCCGTGGTGTTGTCGTTTTTCTCAGTATCCCCCAGTTTTTCCTAAGGTGGGGCTGAATTAAGGATTTGGACGTGGCTGAGCAAGAACCGTATCCATTTCGGTTAATTCTTTCCATCTGAGCGGAGGCTGACAGTCACAGATGTAGGTTATAGCACGCGAAGGTCACACGGTTAGACGCTCACCGCTGTGTGGAGGTGCGGTTTAGAAGAGATCTGTCGAGACGCATCCTACCTGCACTGCTCGCGGAGACTGGCTGTCCCCGAGGCGTCTTTCAGAGTGTCCGCTGCCGGTCACTTGCACTGCCCAGATAGTGACAGTTACTTCCTCAGAGTCTGGGTTCTGTGCTTTTTGGTTTTTTTTTTTTAACCTTTTAATTGAATCAGTGAGATATAGTTGTAAAGTTGTTCATGACGGTGTCAGTCATCAGTGTTCCGACACCCGTCCCTCAACACCGGCGCCCATTCCCCACCACCAGTGTCCCCAGTTTCCCCCCGCCACCCCCCCAGTCTGTCTCTGTGGCAGGCACTTTCTCCCTCGCTCTCTCACACACTCTCTCCCCCTCTATCCCTCCCCTTCCCTCCCTCCCTCTTCTTTTGGGCAGTATGGTTTGTAATACAGATAGATACTGAAAAGGTTATGTGTAAGTCTAGGGTTTTTTTTTTTTAATTTTTTAATTAAATTTTTAATTCGTTAAAGATCCAGAGACTATAAAACAAAGCTCCAGCATTTGCGGCCACACGACCTCTTATAGCCTAGTTCTCCCTCTCGGAGAGCCTGGCAAGGTACGGAGGGCATCCTGCCTGCACAGCAGAGCCTGGCAAGCTCTCCGTGGCGTATTCGATATGCCAAATACAGTAACAATGCAGGGTCTCATTCCCCTGACCCTGAAAGAGCCTCCAATGGGGCACCGCTGGGAAGAACGAGTAAAGAGAGGCTGCTAAAATCTCAGGGCTAGGACGAATGGAGACGTTACTGGCACCATTGGTTATTCGCTTGAGCAAATCGATGATCAACGGGATGACAGTGATACAGTGAATTTTTAATGTGTGGGGCCCCACCTGGTGCTGTGAGGGCTTGCCCTGCACGCAGGGGTCCCTCTTGGCAGTGTTCAGGGAACCATACGGGGTGCCGGGATCAAGCCCGGGTCACAAGACAAGTGCCCTCCGCGCTGTCCTGTCTCTGTGGCCCCAAGCCCTTTAACTTAGGCTAGGCTGGAACGTCAGTAACCAAACACGAGCCTCTCCTCCGAGGGGGCGTTTCAGGGTGTCAGGCCTTGTACACTGGGTCAGAGGATCTCCTGTTTGACCACGATGTGGTGTGATCTGTCCTGAACATTAGGAGGGCACTTGGGGGTCTTGCTGGCTTCTCACTGTGCGGTTTGGTTCCCAGGGGCTACCTGATGGGCTAGAGGGCCGTGAGAGGCCGTGGACACCGGGTTTGCTCCTGTCGTGAAGCTGAACGGCGGCCCCAGTCTTCTACCTACACGCGGCGGGGACGGAAGCGGAGAAGCACCTGGCGAGGGCAGCGGGGCGCAGGCAGCGGCTGGCGGGGCTGGGTCGGGCCACCGTCGTCACGGCCCCCGCCGGCCGTGCCCGCAGCCCACGCTGTTCGTGGTTTCCCCTTTTTTAAGAAATCACACTTGATTCTGCGACTGTACTATTGAATAAAGTGATGGTTTTTTAACAACCCCCCCTGCTCTTTTGGAGACGCTGTTTCTGATTCTGGGAGACGAGTTCTACAGCAGAGGCCAGACGCCCACCCGCGCCCCCTGAGCCGTGGGGGCAGCGCCCCCTGGGGCTGTGTGCAGAGCACTCTGGAACAGTCCCGGCCCGAAAGGAGCAGAAATAAAGAACTTTTGCTGACTAATCCCTCCTCTGTCTGTTTCCGTCCCACCGCCTGATGGCGTCGCTCGGTCTCACACTCGGCTCCAGCCTGTGACAGGCCAGTGTCCCTGCGCCCGGGGCTCGGGGCCCTGGCAGGTACCTGGCCAGGGCTCGGGGCTGTGGGCAGGTGCCTCGGGAGGCGGCTGCTCGTGAGGGGAGTCCTTGACACTGGCCTTTGGGCTGCGGGTTCTTTGGGGCGTTTTGTTTGGAGCACGTGGAAAAGCGTCCCCAGGCCGGAGAGATGGTTCCGGGGTCGGGCATTGCAGTGCACGAAGCCGCCTGGGCTTGATCCCTGGCATCCCAGATGGTCCCCGAGCCCTGCCAGGAGTGATTCCTGAGCACCGAGTTAAGAGTAATCCCCGAGCACCAGGTGTGGCCCCAAGTCAAAAGCACATCTAGACCCACCTGGTTTCCCCGTAACTTCTCGCCAGGCCTTGGGGTTTTCCATGGCGCTTTGTGCTTTATTTCCCTCGTGACTCAGTTCTTTGTCTGAGACCTTAAGTTTAGAATACAGTATTTCCCCCGCAGGTATTTTCTTTCTCTAAATGTGGCTAGTCATGAAGTTTTATTTGTTTTTCTCAATGTCTTTTTTCTTTTTGGCTTTGCTGGGGGCTACACTGGGTGTGCCCAGGGTTCTTTTCGGGTGCCGGGGACCCCAGGGTTCTGGAGATCAGTCCCAGCCTGGGTGAGCGCCCGACCCACTGCTATTGCTCTGGCCCCGTCGCCAAATTAGAGTAAGGTGCGTCTCTAGAACTTTGAGTGCTCGTTGGGGCAGGCAGCTCTGGGCCAGAGGGTGAGCAGGACCCCGTAGGGAGGTCAGAGGGCTTCTGTTCTTGCAGGCAAACCAGGTAGTCAAAAGATAAAATAGATCTATCAAATGTCATAGACCAGTAAATGCCACGAAGAAAACTCAAAAGTTCCTGGTCTGCACTCCAGGGGTGACCGGTGTGGAAGACGAGTTTGTTCTGAAGCTCTGAAGGTTTCTCACCACCTTTAGCAGTTGGTCCTACATCCTCTGGCGCTGGGGAGACACCCAGCTCTGCCCAGAGACTCTCGGCAGTGCTCAAGCACCTGTTTGGTGCCAGGGATCGAACCCGGGCCTCCTGCAGATGGAGTCTGTGCTCAGGCCACTGACTGACCAGTCTCCCCCCTCAGACTGAAGAGTGACCGAGCATCAGAAGTTCAGGGAATATAATGTAACTGAGAAGTACAAGTTGGCAACGATGCAACTTCTGGCAGATATCTCTCTGGACTTAGTTACTAAAATACTAAATTACAGAAACCCAAAACTGAGAGGCCGCTAAGTGTGGTCACTCGACCTCACACTTCTTCATCCTCAGCAATGGAAAACAAATTACCTAATGCTTCCTTTTCAGCAGGTCTGACTTTAGGGGAGAGACTCTCCAAACAATAATAGTGAGTTTTGTTGAAATATTGTATGCAATCAAAGTGAAAGTAAAGTGAAATTTATTAGTTACACAGGCAGGGGGGGCTTAGGGTGGGGGGGCTAGGGGCGTGGGGGTGTTTGGGGTGTGAGGGGGCGGGGTGGAGCTATACTGGGATTCTTGGTGGTGGAATATGAGCACTGGTGAAGGGATGGGTATTCGAGCATTGTATAACTGAGATTTAAACCTGAAAACTTTGTAACTTTGTAACTTTCCACAATAAAAAATTAAAAAAAAAAAAAAAAAAAAAAAAAAAGAAGTTCAGGGTCCGGGCAAGGGTAACCTCTAGGAGCGCGGCCCCATCTTGGGTCTGGGACCAATGTTAAGTTCTCAACGTTGAAGAAATAAAAATCCAATCATAAGCACTATTTTTTTTCTTCGGTTTGGGGCCGTACCCAGCAGTGCCCTGGGCTTCTCCCTGCCTCGGCTCTCAGGGGTCACTCCAGGTGGACTCGGGACCGCATGGGGTGCCGGGGATTGAACCCAGGTCGGCCCCACGCGCAGCAGGCGCCAAGCCCACTGCTACCGCTATGGCCTCACCGGGCACTTGGTCTCTCCCAGGTTCAGTGTGATTCTACGCACCTGGCGTGAACACTGGAGCAACTTGCTGTTGGTGTCGGAGTAGTTGGCTTGCTAGGAGCTCTCGTCATTCTAGCCTCGGGCTGGCCACTGCCTGCGCCTCCCTGGGGCCCTTGCAGAGTTGTTCCAGAATCTTCAGCGCAAGCTCCTGCTTTCAGGACGAAGAGCTTGAATCCAGGCTCTGCCGTGTGGGCTCGATACTCTCGGTAGCCTGCCGGGCTCTCCGAGAGGGGCGGAGGAATCGAACTCAGGTCGGCCGAGTGAGAGGCGAATGCCCAACCGCTGTGCTGTCGCTCCAGCCCGAAGAGCTTGAATCCAGAGCTAAGTCTGAGCACTGGAACAGGACAGGGTGAGAGCTGAGTGTGACCCTGGTCTGCCGGCCTCGGCTCCCCGTTTCCCTGAGGGAAGAAGGGGGCAGTGTTAAAGGCTGGAGCCATAGCACAGCGGGGAGGGCGTTTGCCTTGCATGTGGCCCACCCGGGTTTGATCCCCAGCATCCCATATGGTTCCCCGGAGCACCGCCAGGAGTAATTCCTGAGTGCGGAGCCTGGAGTGACCCCTGAGCATCACCAGGTGAGACCCAAAAAAGAGCCAAAACAAAGGGAGCAATTTTAAACCAGAAGGCAGCTTCAGTATGTAGATGACTAGCACCGTGGGTAGGGCGTTTGTCTTGCATGCGGCTGACCTGGGTTCGATTCCTTCGTCTCTCTCGGAGAGCCCAGGAAGCTACCGAGAGTATCCTGCCTGCATGGCAGAGCCTGGCAAGCTACCTGGCTCTCTACTTATTTGGCATATCCAATACACTACCTGGCGTATTGGATATGCCAAAAGCAGTAACAACAAGTCTCACAATGGAGACGTTACTGGTGCCCGCTCGAGCAAATCGATGAGCAAAGGGGACAACAGTGTGACCGTGCGACAGTGCACCTTATCACATTTCCTACTCCATGTCTTATCTGTACTTCCAGACCAACCACGTGAGCGGTAACACCGCTGTCTCCCTGGGCTCGACCCTCCTGCAGTTCTGCATATACGTGTTTTGTAGGAAGTTCCTTAATTCACAAAATGAAAGGGTGGTATTCAGTGGTCTCATCTCACTTTTTCAATTCCGTTTCTGATTTCTGGGGTTTTCTTATCAGTCTGCAATTACGCCACTTCCCAGCAGAGGGAGCCCTTGACAAACCAATAGGCGGCCACGTTGGCACTGCCCTGCCCTGGGCCCAGCCTGGCCCGGTCCTGCTGGCACTCGGGGGATGGCACGGGGCTGAGGCTGGCCAGAGCTACGGGAAGGGTCCACACAGCGACAACCATCTTGCCAGGAAGACGTTTGTCAGCGAGGCAGAGTGAATGCGTGGGGTGTGAGGTCCGAATCACGTGACTTGAAGAGTGACCAGCTCATTGGTGGAGCTGCTGTGTCCAGTCCCCTGGACTCGAGATGTCCTCCAGGACCCCGGGCTGGGCGGTGCATCTGACTAAGGCTGATGGCATTGGAATGTGGCACAAGAGCCATGGGAAGGTTAATCTATATGTTCAGTGATTTTTGTCTACACAGAGACACTAACACGAATATATCTTTTGGGGAGGGGTTTGGGGCCACACCCAGCAGTGCTCAGGGCTTACTCCCGGCCCTGTGCTCAGGAATCAATCCTAGCAGGGCTTGGGGGACCTTATATGGTGCCAGAGGTTGAATCCGGGTCAGCTGCGAGGAAGGCGGCACCTTACCCACTCGCTGTCTCTCGGGCTTTAACACTAGTATCCCTCCCCCACCCCACGCCAAGTAAACGCGACTTCAAACCTGAAAACTAGAAAGATCTGGATGTGAGGCCGGAGCAATAGGACAGTGGGGAGGACACCTGGCAAATCCGGCATCCCACATGGTCCCCGGAGCACTGCCAGGAATGAGTCCTGAGTGCACAACCAGGAGGAACCCTGCACAGGTGTGGCCCAAAAAGCAAAAAAAAAATCTAATTGTTTCTGAAACTTAATTTCTGTTTTTCTCCAAGTCTTTTATGGCTTTCCAATATTATTATTTTATGAAGTGTCACTTCACTATTGAAAATAAATAAAATCCCTTAGGGAGCTAAGGGACTGGAGCAATAGCACAGTGGGTAGGGTGTTTGCTTTGCACATGGTCAAACGGGGTTTGGTTCCTCCATTCCTCTTGGAGAGCTACCGAGAGTATCCCGCCCACACAGCAGAGCCTGGCAAGCTCCCTGTGGCGTATTCAATATGCCAAAAGCAGTAACAAGTCTCACAATGAGACATTACTGGTGCCCGCTCGAGCAAATTGATGAACAACGGGACAACAGTGCTACATTGCTACAGTGAAGTGTCACTGTCATTACAGGTAGTTTAACAGTCCTACTTAAGAACAGTCTGAAAATGGGCCGGAGAGAGAGGCCAGGCGCCAGTCCTGGCTCTGCTCAGTGGACCCTGGGCAGGGAGAGGGGCCCGGCCTGGGTGACGCGAGCGGGCAGATACCTGACCCCCTCCACTCTCTGGCCCTCCTTTGTCCCCTCATCACCCCTTAAAATGTCCTGGAACCAGGTTTTGCTGAAGTGAAACAAGAATAAGGAAATACCCGGTTCAGGAAGGCCCATTGTCCTTCTTGTCATTCGGAGCTGCCAGGAGTCCTCTGTGCACATCAATTAGCATTTCTGAGCCGGACGTAAGAAAAGCGCTGACTCACCAGCCCTGCTGTCACCCCCCTCCACTCTGCTCTCCAGCCCTCAGAGGACCCCTCGCCCCGGGAAGCACTGTCACACTGTCACACTGTCACCAAATGGTAGGCGCTGAAAACAGCCAGTGCTTGGGATTATGGGCACATTTCTCTGTTTAGGGGCCACTCCTGGCTCGGGCCCGTGGCCACTGGCGCGGCCGCGGGCAGGACAAGCCTGTCATGTCCGTCTCCCCTCCGGACCGAGCTTCTTCCTCACTTATGCTCGGAGCAATCTGCGAGCAGGTCTGATGAGAAAATGGATCAGGGCAGAGCCGTCATTTGCTGTCACAGAATCGGGACGGAAGGTCCAGGAACGGGCCCTGGTTCGTCCTCAGAGGAAGAGCAGCCCCGGGGCCCTGGCAGGCCAGTCCACTTGATGTTGGCAGGCGGCAGAGAGGGACGCCCCCGCCCCAGGGGATGGCAGTGAATGTCCCGGGAAGTTATAGCTCTGAGGTTGCCAAGGCCAACCTTGCAGAAAACAGGAACCAAGACCTGATGAGACCCTCACCTGGCGCCAGCAACGGACCCTCAGGAGTCTGGACACCCCTACCCCCCTTCAGGCTACCTCCTTAGCAACGAACAGACTTTGACCAAGGCAGAAGCCCCACGTGGGGGCAGGTTGGAAGAATCCTATAGAGGCCACCGTGACCGAAGGAGCTCGTGCATATGCTACCTGAGCCCACTTGTTGCTTGTGCCCATGTGGCTGAGCACATGTGTCGCCCGCATCTCCCCTCTTGACATGTGGACTTTCATGCTTTTCTGTCTAATGCTGGGGTGTGTGCAGGGGCGTTATTCACCCTTGGAGAAGCCCGGGTTCTCTCTTGAGCACGTTTCTCTCTCTCTCTCTCTCTCTCTCTCTCTCTCTCCCCCCCCCTCCTTCCCTTCAAAAACCCTCCAAATAAAATCTCTTTCCCTTCACTGCTTGTCTACTCCTGAAATTCTTTTCTGCGAAGTGTGACAAGAATCCAGTAACCCTGGGTCCTGGATGGCAGAAGGCGGACGGGGAGGAAGTGACCGTCTTTCTCCTCCACTTCACATGAGCCACCCGACTCCCCCACTGGATGGGAACTCGCTTGAGCCCAGGCTCTGACGAGTAGGGGTGTCTGCACAGAACGTGGGTTCTGGCGACACGTTCACCTGTTGGAACAAGCACTCTCACTCACTTTCATCTGGGAAACAGCCATGAGTGTGGTCTATCCCGGGAGCCTCATTTACGTGGGGGACTCAACTGGAAGCGCCCCCTGAAGAATGCTTTGAAGTCCACGAAAGACACACGCCTGGTTCCGCTTATTTCTGGGCATTTAGCACGGTCTTCGTGGGCTGGTGTGAAGCTTTCGTAATTTTTCTTTGAGAGCATGTTGGCTTATTCCTACATACAAATTCCATGGGGGGAGTTCCGGGCGAGCACCTCGGCTCCTTTTGTGGCTTCCGGAGCCCGCCCATCTCTGGGCTGGACCACCGGGCGGCGGGGCAGGCTTTCGCTGGGAGGTGAGCTGTTAGCAACGGGGAATGGAGCATGAGGGAACTCTTCTTCTTTTTCTTAATCTTCTTATTTTATAAAGTAGCTCACAATATTTGATTACATTTAATATCCAAACACCAATCCCACCATGACACCTTCCCACCACCCTGTTTCAGGAGTTTCCATCCTGAACCCCAACCCCTGCCCCAAAGCAGAATCGAAGTAATACAATATTTCCCTCTAAGCTTGGTTGCCTCCTACTTTGAATCCCATCAAAGGTGGTGCAGTGCTCTTGGAGTATGGGTAGGGCGTGTCCTGTGAAGTGTCGCAGTCCAGGAAAAGGTTCCCTCACGGGTGAGGCTCGGCCCGAGCACGTGGGGAGTGGCCTTGAGTGTGGCGGTGGTTGGGTTCTGGAGGTTTTCAGCTGCTACATAGAAAACACACACACACACACACACACACACACACACACACACACACACCAAGTGAGTAGTATGCAAAGTCTTCCTCACTCGTACTGAACACATATACACACACACCCCAAGTGAGAAATATGCAAAGTCTTCTTCACTCTTACTAAACACACACACACACACACACACACACACACACACCAAGTGAGTAGTATGCAAAGTCTTCTTCACTCTTACTAAACACACACACAGACACACACACACCCCCCAAGTGAGAAGTATGCAAAGTCTTCCTCACTCTTACTGAACACAGACACAGACACAGATACACACACACACACACACACACACACACACACACACACACGCACACCCCAAGTGAGAAGTAAGCAAAGTCTCCCTGACTCTTACTGAACTCACCTGCTAGGAACCCGAAGCTGGTCTTGGCCTATCAGCATCCACCGCCGAGGCGCGAGCACCTCTCCATGAAGTGGAAGGGAATCAGATAAAGAGAGATTCCTGTCTGCACGCAAACCATCTTTTAGAAATCGTGCCCTGGCACATAGCTGAGAGGCCAGAGCTGCAACACGGCTCAGAGAGTCGCTGTCTGTCCATCTCAGTTCACACATGGTTGTGAGAGGAAGATCCCGGGTGGAAATCTAGCTCCACCACCGGCCCCCTTGCCAGAGATGGCGCGGGGAGGGTTAAGGAGCTTGTCCTACACGCACCAGACCCGGTTCTGCCCCTGGCCCACGAGGGTCGCCTGAGCACTCCAGGCGCAGCCCTGGAGACCCCCAGGCCCCTCTGGGGTGGCCTGAGAAGCCCGTGGCACCGCCAGGAGTGCAGAGCCAGAGTCGCCCCCGAGCACCCAAACCAGAACCAAACCCAGCATCTGCCCCTGGGAGCCGAAGCTCGGCCCAGGGCGGCTAACGCAAACCCCAAGTACTTTAGAAGACGGAGAGAGAAAATCCCACAGTGACCCGGGGCCCTGGCACTGGGCCACTGACCAGCATGGCCAAGCATAGCTGAGAGGGACCCTGGGCGTCACCGTCCCTGGTCTCCGACCCCATCACCACTGTCACTAACTCTGCTCCTATCTAAGCCCTGCCTCGCACCAGTCTTTTCTCGACCCGTCCTGTGGCCCTGCCTCCTCCTGGCGCTCTCTGCAGGCCTGCGTCAGCGGGCAGTGGCCGGACACAGGCTCGGAGACCCTGAGGCAGCTCCCGCCAGCCCTGGCATCCATGGGGAGGGCGGGCTTCCGAGGGGCTCATCTTCCGGGCAGCAGGTGCCCGGGCAGTGAGGCCAGCTCGCACCCTGGGCAAGGGGCTTTTCCCTCCCTGGTGGGGGGTGGGGTTGTGCTTCCAGCCCTCAGCGATGTTGGTCTCATTGTGTGAAACTCTGGAGACTGAGCACAGTGTGAGGCGCTGGGGTGGATCCCAGCACAGCCCGCCCCTCCCCAACACCGCCCAACTCCGTCCTCGGCACTGTCCGGCTCCATCCCTGACACTGCCTGGCTCTGCCCTCAGCCCCTGGCCAGACCCAGCGAGCAGGTGCTGCCCGAGAGTGGAGTGTTAGGAAGGAGAGTGAAGGAGGTGTGTTTTTTTTGTTTTTTTTGGTTTTTTTTTTTGCTTTTTGGGTCACACCCAGCAATGCACAGGGGTCACTCCTGGCTCATGCACTCAGGAATCACTCCTGGCGGTGCTCAGGGGACCATATGGGATGCTGGGATTTGAACCCGGGTCGGCCGCGTGCAAGGCAAATGCCCTCCCCGCTGTGCTATCACTCCAGCCCCTGAAGGAGGTTTTTTTTTTTTTTTTTTTTTTTTAATTTTATTGAATCACCATGTGGAGGGTTACATAGTTCTCAGGATTATGTCGGTTATACAGTTCTCAAACACCCTTCACTTCACCAGTGCCCATCTTCCATCACCAACCCCCCCAGTATACCTGCCGCCCCCTCCCACCTCCCCAGTCCCAACCCTTGCACATGACATGTTTCACTTCGTTTACGCCTTATTTCGATTACATTCCATGTTTCAACATACAACTCACTACCATTGTTGGGGTTTCCCCCAAAAAAGAAAAGCAGTCCTATTGCCAAGGAGGCATTTGATAGTTCTCCATTGCTAAGAATATAGAGATATTAAGTCCCGCTGTTTGTTACATAGTTTTTCTTTTTCCCCCTTGCCCCGCGCCACCGAGTTCACGCCTGTTTTAGTAATCGCCACGCTGCCTGACAAGGGAAAAAAAAACCGAAAAGGATGGTTATTTCCCGTCATCAGCAGGCGTGGGGCTCTGGCTTAGTTGATAGTCTAGTAGAGTATCTGCAAGCAGTCTCTGGAACCGACGGTCTTGCGCTGGTGTTGGCTCCGGCTCGAGATTCCACCAGCGTCCCGCTGTTCCTTGTACATAATTTTTCCCCTTATATCCCATTCCCACGCCACCAGGTCTGTTTGCTTAATGGGCATCACACTGTAGTTGATGACACACCGCGTTTCTTCCCGAGAAAGAAGAAAATTTCTTCTCAGCCGGCGTGGGGATATAGCTTAGTTCAGTCTAGTGAGATGGCTACCACTTTGATTGCCTTTAATATTTCAGCAACAGACTTACTATTAGGATCTCCCACAAAAGTCCGCCCCATTAGAAAGGAACCATTACATATTGCTCATACTAAGATGACATTAAGTCGCGCGGCCGCTGCCGCGGCCGCGCGGTTTTGGGTTTCTGTATAAAGTCCAGGGAAAGTACAACCAGAAATAACATCACTATAAACTTTTACCCTTTTATGGTGCTCATAAGATGGAGAAACCTAGAGAGAGGCTCGGCGTCTCCGTTTTGCGCTCAGGAAAACCGCGGCCCCTGCGCTGTGTTCAGGAGGGAGGAGTTGAGAGAGAGACAGGTTAAAAGAATTGGGGGATGCCCGGGTCCCACAGCTTCAGCACGCCGTGGGGTCTCTGGTCCCATGCCGGAATTAGTTCAGTGGGCTGCTTGGGGTCCGAGGGCGCCCCCTCGGGCCCCTCCATCATGCTCCTTCCACAGCCGGGTCCAAAAGCCTGAAGGAGGTTTTTTGTGTTTTTTTTTTTCTTTTTGGGTCACACCCGGCGATGCCCAGGGGTTCCTCAGGAGTTACTCCTGGCGGTGCTCGGGGACCATATGGGATGCCGGGATCAAACCTGGCTCTGCCGCGTGCAAGGCAAATGCCCTCCCCGCTGTGCTATTGCTCCAGCCCCAAGTGGAGCAGTTCTCGCGGTCAAACTCTCAGGCTGTGCAGCAGAGTTTGGGGCCTGGGGTGAGCTGAGATGCAGGGGCGTGTCCGCCCGCCCGCCCGGCAGGTGTGACCTGCAGGGCATGACACAGAGGCCACAGCAAGGGACTGCTGAGAGGAGCTGCGAGGCCCACTGTGTCCACGTTAGTTCCTGCGGAGAGACGTGTCCCCAGTGTGCTTGGGGGAGCTCAGAGTCGGCCAAACCTGCTTGTCAGATCGCTGCCGGGATGGCCGAGTCCAGGGGAGCCCAGCCCTGGCCGTGTCTCACAGGGGCCGGTGACAGCAAACATCTGTTCCAAAATCAGAGCGTGGTCGGTCTGCTGGGGTTGGGGCACACCTGTCAGTGCTCAGCGCTTCCTCCTGGCAGGGTTGGGGGACCCCATGGGGTGCCGGGTGGGCTGCGTTGCAGGCAAAGGCCCTTCCCACGGTGCTCCTGCTCTGGCCCAGAAATGGGCGCGAGGGCCGGGAGCCAGGGAGAGCGACAGGAGAGGGCACGAGGGCCCGTTAGGACAGATCCCGCTTGGCTGCAGGACGGGCCGGCACGCCTGGCGGTGGCACAGCACCTGCCTTGCTGGGTTTGCGTCCCTACACCGCCAGCACGGGGCCCGGAGGGGACAGAAGGGCAGGAGAACATGGGGTGTTAGACGCCGAAGGGCAATGCCAACGGACATAGCTGGGCGGCCCAGCTGGCTGCTGTCGGGAGGGCATTTTGCAAGAGCTTTTGCAGACACCCGGGCATGGGGCGGGCAATCACAGGGGTAAGGTAACTGCCGCCTATTCGGGACTGGGCGCCATGAAGAAGGAAGGGGCCTGGGGCGAGACGGAGAAGAAGGCAGAGAAGGGAGGGGGAGAGAGAGACAGAGAGAGAGAGAGAGAGAGAGAGAGACAGACAGACAGACAGACAGACAGACAGAAAGAGAGAGACAGAGAGTCAGAGAAACAGAAAGAAACAGAGAGAAAGAGAGAGGGAGGGAGAGAATGAGGGAGGGAGGTGGGAGGGAGAGAGATAGATAAAGAAATATAAAGAGAGAGAGAAAGAGACACAGAGAGAGACAGAGAGAGAAAGAGAGACAGAGACAGAGAGACAGAAAGAGACAGAGAGACAGAGAGAGACAGAGAGAGGAAGAGAGAGGGAGGGAGAGAATGAGGGAGGGAGGTGGGAGGGAGAGAGATAGATAAAGAAATATAAGAGAGAGAGAAAGAGACACAGAGAGAGACAGAGAGAGAAAGAGAGACAGAGACAGAGAGACAGAAAGAGACAGAGAGACAGAGAGAGACAGAGAGAGGAAGAGAGAGGGAGGGAGAGAATGAGGGAGGGAGGTGGGAGGGAGAGATAGATAAAGAAATATAAAGAGAAAGAGAGAGAGAGAGAGAGAGAGAGAGAGAGAGAGAGAGAGAGAGAGAGAGAGAGAGATGCCCTAGTTAGGTGAGGGAAGAGCCCAGGAAATGACGTGTCCGCTCAGTGTGTACTTCACTTTCCAGGAGGAGGAGAGAAGGAGACCCCCCATGGGGATGAGAGATTGGCGTTGCTCTTTTTTGAGTGCTCTGATTTTCTTCAGCAAAGCTAGAAACGAGCCCACCAAGTGAGTGGGGGAGGAGGGAGGTCCCCAGCGAGAGGGGGGCACCCAGAGGCCCGGAAGGACAGTTCCTGGGACAGGAGGAGGCTGACCAGTCGGGGGGCTCCCGGGAAGGAGGCGGCGGGCACGGCAGGCCTGAGTCCAGCTGGGCCAGGACACTCGGGGACGCGGGGCCCGGGGATGCAGCAAAGGTGCTGTGCCGGCGAAGGGTCCTTTCTCAAGGTGCTCCTGTTTCAGAAACTCACACAGGGAAAGGTTTGTCTGGGTTTGGGCCGGGAGGGGGGCACACCGGGACAGTCAGGGGCTGTCCCTGACCCTGTTCTCGAGCTTGACGCTGTGGTGCTGGGGCGGGGGGGGATGTGGATGCAGGAGGTTGGACAGGGGTCAGCAGCAAGCAGGGAGTGCCCTAGGGGCTGGACGGTCTCTAGCCCCAGGAAAGACGTTTCTTATCTTTCCTTTTTTTTCTCTTTGGGTCACACCTGGTGACACTCAGGGGTTACTCCTGGCTCTGCACTCAACCTGGAGGCCGCTATTGTGGCCACACGACCTCACATCTCTTCATTCTCAGCAATGGAAAACAAATTATCAAATGCTTCCTTTCCAGCAGGTCTGACTTTGCGGGGGGGGGGGGTGCGGGCAGGAGGAACTCCAAGCAATAATAGTGAGTTTTTTTGTTGAAATATTGAATGTAATCAAAGTAAAGAGAAAGTAAAGTGAAATTTATCAGCTACACAGGTGGGGTGGAGGGCTGGGGAGGTGGGGGGTAGGGGGTTGGGGGGGAAGTTTACTGTGGTTCTTGGTGGTAGAATATGTGCACTGGTGAAGGGATGGGTGTTTGAGCATCGTGTAACTGAGACTTAAGCCTGAAAGCCTTGTAACTTTCCACATGGTGAATCAATAAAATATCTATCTATCTATCTATCTATCTATCTATATCTATCTATATATATATATAAAAGAATTACTCTTGGCAGTGCTGGGAGGACCTTATGGGATGCTGGGAATCGAAACTGCGTCGGCCGCGTGCAAGGCAAATGCCCTACCTGCTGTATTATTGCTCTATCCCTGGAAAGACTTTTCTGTTTGTTTGTTTCGGGGCCACACAGAGTGATTCATCTCATGGGTCACCCCTGGCTCCCCACTCAGGAACCACTCCTGGAGGTGCTCAGGGAAACATGTGGATGCTGGGGATCAAAGCCAGGTCGACCATGTGCAAGGCAAGCATCTTACCCACTACACTATCTCTCCAGCCTGATTTTTTTTTTTGCATAATAGAATTATTGTTGTGGTATAGAAATGGATGCATTTATGCATGTACTCATAAATACACATACGTATTTGCATTATACACACACATATTCTAATTGGCATAAGCCTTTCAGAAATTCACCTCATCGAAATATTAATAACATGCTCAATAAAACCCAAAGGATGAAAGTCAGTGAGTGCACTAAAATTTGAACAATTAAAACTAAGTCTTCTGGGGCTGGAGTGATAGCAAAGCAGGTAGGGCGTTTGCCTTGCACGCGGCCAACCCGGGTTCGAATCCCAGCATCCCATATGGTCCCCTGAGCACCGCCAGGGGTAATTCCTGAGTGCAGAGCCAGGAGTAACCCCTGTGCATCGCCAGGTGTGACCCAAAAAGCAAAAAAAAAAAACAAAAAAAAAAAAACAAAACTAAGTCTTCTTATCTTAGAGCTTAAGGAGATCGCCTGCCATTTGTAAGCATGGAAAGACCTCAATAATCCTGCAATAATAATAGTCACCCCCTCTCAGCACTCAGAGAACTGCTGGAAAATCGCCTCATTAACCTTTATAACACCCTGTGGGGTCGCAGGAATTTGATGAGATTTCCATTCTCTGTGGTGGCGAACGGAGACAGGAAGATTTGAAGAAATTGTAGACAGAGCTCAGGCATAAGTCAGTCTTGTCTTGAGTCCTGCGAGAGTCATCAGTTTAGGGCCCCGCCATGAATTGAAGTCTATTCATCACCTTGGGATGAAACTGTCATTTCTAACCCGCGCCACCGTTCTGCAGACTAGGAAGTCACGTGGGATGAAACGGAGAGTGGAGGGAAGAGAAAGGAAACCTCTCGAGCATGCTCTGTTAAAATTGTCTCCAACTGTGCTCGAGACACAGGGGCTCATGACCGGGATCGACGAGTTGGTGGGGGGGGGGGGGGGAAGCTCTCAGCCAAGCCAGGGAGTTTCGAGTGGCGAAAGGAAAGGGATGAAAATTCACGATTGACGGAAAAGGAAAAAGAGACTCAGAAATGGTGAATTCTGGGAAACCTGAGCTGACCTGATATCAAATGATCCCAAACTGCATTCTGCACGCACATGTGCATGTGTGTGCGTGTGTGTGTGTGTGTGTGTGTGAGATTCGGGTAAGTAATGGAAATAATTGGTCATTTCCAAAAATTAGCATTCCTAGTATAACACCCATATGGCCTTTTATTAATAAGAAGTGTTTACTGAGAGCTTACGAGTTTCCCAGCATTCTTCTTAGCACAGTCCATGTCTGAGTTATATTTACTGATCATGTGTCTATGAAGCAAAGGCTCATTATACTCACTTCACTGATTCATAAACTAAAGCATGCAGGGAAATAGTCAGTCCAGAGATGTTCATACATGGAGTGGCTTGATAGTCAAGAATTGATTATGTGCCTATTACTGTTAGGATGAGCAGCTAGGTATTCAGGTAAATACCTATCGAATGAATAAATTAAATAATTCGAATGAATATCTATTGGATAAATGAATGAATGAATAAATGAATGAACCAGAGAATATGTGGTTTGGGAAGAACTGAATAAAGCTGAGACTTAGGCAGCATGCAAAGTGCCCGAGGAAAGGGCTGTACCTGGTAACCTTTCAGTGTCTGTGCTGCAGGCCATAAGGTGCAAAAGGAGACAGAGAGAGACAGAGACAGAGAGACAGAAAGAGAGAAACAGAGTGAGAGATAGAGAGACATAGAGAGAGAGAGAGAGAGAGAGTGGGGGGGAGGTGCGTGGGAGAGGGAAAATAGGACAGTGGTGGTGGGGAATGTGCACTGGTGAAGGGATGGACACTGGGACATTATACAATGAAACCCATCATGAACAACTTTGTAACTGTGTATCTCACTGTGATTCAAAATACATATGTATGCATGTATGTGTATATATGTGTGTATACTGGTAAGACATCCCCCCCCACCTTAATAAAAAGTGCCTGAGGTGCTACTGAGGTATTCTGCCCTTCCTTGTTTTACTCCCCCTCCCCTTGTGTGTGTGGACATACCCAGCGATACTTAGGGGTTACTCCTGGGTCTGTGCTCAGGAATTACTCCTGGTGGGCTCAGAGGACCTTATGGGATGCTGGGGATAGAACCCAGGCAGGCTGTATGCAAGGCAAGTACCCCGTGTCTTCCCCTGGGACTCTCGGACCCTGAAGCCCCTTTATTTCTGTCCTGTCTCCAAACACAGATTTCTTTCCCCACCCAGATGTTCCTGTGGGCCCCCTGGCTATCCAGAGAAGGGATTTTCCTTCAGGTGCTTGTGGAGATAAAGTCAACAGTGCCCCGAGGCCCCGGGAGACAGTTACACAGTCAGCAAGAAAGGGGATCGCCAGAACAACTGCACTCATTTGTGGAATGTAAAATAACATAATATGATACAGATACCCAAGGACAGTAGAGACAAGGGCCAGGAAGATTGCTCCATGGTTGGCAGCCCCCCTCATGAGCTGGGGAGAAGGCAGCTGGGACAGAGAAGGGGTCACTAAGTCGGTGATGGTTGGAGGGATCAATCAGGATAAGGGACGTGTGCTGAAAGTAGATAAAGGACCAAATGTGATGGCCTCTCAGTATCTGTACTGCAAACCATAATGCCCCAAAGTAGAGAGAGAGTGTGGGGGAAATTGTCTGCCACAGAGACAGGGGGAGGGAGAGGGGGGAAACTGAGGACACTGGTGGGGGAGAATGTGTACTGGTGGAGGGATGGATGCCCAATCATTGTATGACTGAAACTCAAATAGGAAAGCTTTGTAAGAATTGTAACTGTATCTCATGGTTATTCAATTAAAAAAAAAAGAAGGAAGTGGATCGCCAGACGTAGGGTCCGCTCCAGAAAGAACTTCGCCTGAGAGAACCCCTCCTCCAGGCAGGATGGGTGTGAGCCCCTCGTCCCTCGACACCCCAGCCCCGCCTTCGCTGGTCCCTTTATTCTAGAACTGACAGCCGTGCAATTTCGTCTTTGCATCTCATCAAATCTGGTCTTTTCCTCTTACGTATCGGTGTGATATCAGTGTAGAGATCTGCAGAAATACTTCCTGCAGGACCCCGGATAGATTTTTTTTTCTTTTTTCTTTGGCTTTTGGGTCACACCTGGTGAAGCTCAGTGGTTCCTCCTGGCTCTGCACTCAGGAATTACTCCTGGTGGTGCTCGGGGGACCCTCTGGGATGTCGGGGATCAAAGCCCGATCACAGCACGCAAGGCAAACACCCTCCCCGCTGGTCTATCGCTCGGGCCCCGATATGTATTATAATAAAAACATCAGACACGCATAGAATCTGGCCGATTTGGCCTCGGGGTTTTGAATAAATATGTGTCACCGGGGGTCAGTGTGGCAAGAAGTTCTCTTCCCCATCATTCACCTCATTCACTGAGCAGCTACTAGAGAATTCCCAAGTCCTGCTGCTCCTCTGTCTTTCCCTGCTATAGGAGGCTGCAGTGTGGACTCCCAGCCCGCCTCCAGGCGAGTTGATCTGTTCACTTGTGCATCTGTCCAAAACAACAACAACTGCACGCTGAGAGTCCCTCCCAGGCAGCCGTGGGCAATGGGTTTGGCAGAGAGATCCCCTGGTCCGTCCGTCACGCGGTTTGCAGGACTTGTCAGGCCCTTGGAAGACCTGGGGAGACGCAGGGAGAAGAGGCAGCGCACGGCGTGGGTCTTGGCAGCGAACAGACTCCGTGGGACCATCTGACTGCTTTAGCGACCACACGTGTGGTCATACAGATGAAAGCTTCCGTGTCTCTGGGGCTTGGCAATCGTCCCGTTTCAGACGTCCGGGGCCGCTGGCCTCTGCCTTAGAGTAGTTTTCTCAGCTTGCTGGGGAAGCGTTTCATCTTCAAATCTATTTCCTCGCCGCTCGCCCCGAGGCCAGAGCTGGGGAGGCAGAGCTGAAGGGGCATCAGAACTTCCCCGGTGAGAGCGAGCTTGAGCTTGATGCCATGACAGGCTGCAGCTAACGTTACGTCTCGGCTGGGCCTCCGTTTCTGTTTCCCCGGGGCAGGACTTGCAGTCTCTGGTAAACTCCCGATTGAGTAATTCGCCTCGGTAAGGAACCGGGCGGTTGGATTTGGCCGGTCCTAAGGGTCGCCGCAGCCTTCTTGGAAGGGACCCCCAGCTGTGACTGGTCCTGCTGTCTGGTTGCTGACCACTGATTTGGTAATCAGGCCAATGCTAAAAATAACGCAGTATATCTGGGGCTGGAGCGATAGCACAGCGGGGAGGTCGTTTGCCTTGCTCAAGGCCAACCCGGGTTCGATTCCCAGCATCCCATTATGATCCCCTGAGCACCGCCAGGAGTAATTCTTAAGTGCAGAGCCAGGAGTAACCTCTGTGCACTGCCAGGTGTGACCCAAAAAGAAAAAAAAATAATAACCCAGTATATAAACCGCTCTTAACTCTGAAGCCTATGTAAAGGCTTGTGACTTGGAGTCAGGGTCCTTGTCAAGACTCCACTGCGTTGGTGAGACTCGGACCCTGGCTCGAGGTAGCCATAAAGTTCCTTTACTTTTGCATTATCGTGTGTGGACTTGGTCTCTCCGCCACTGGGGGTCTGAGACTCGGGCCAACCCCCTGTGCAGTCTGAGGTGCTCATGGACTTTACGACGCCCCGGTGTCCTGGCCACGCTCGGCCGGGCAGCGGTGTGGACAGGACAAGTGCCACGGGACTGGCGATGGCATCCTGGGGCCGCCATGGGCCAGCACCCCGCCGCCCTGCTCACGCCCCGGAGGTGAGAGCCTGCAGGCGTTCTCATCCGAGCTCTCCAGTACCACGGAGGAGAAACGCCAACACGCGAGATGCCAACTTGGATTTTTAAACGCTTGTGTCCGAGCCGCATCAGCTGTAGCGTAACCATAGTGATGTGTCGTTCCTCAGCTACGCGTGCAGTGTTGACGCTCCCTCCTCGCCTTCCCCCCTGTCTTTCCTCCCTCTTCTCCTTTGGTCATTTTTTTTCCTGAGCGTTTCCCGTCTTGGGAACTTACCTCCCAGCCAGGCGTCAGACAAACGGGGGGCGGCTTGGGAGGAAGAAGGGGCATTCCGAAGCGGCAGTCAAGGACGTTTGCGTCAACAGGGGCCCCCAAGTAAGACCCAGTAGGACAGGGGATCCCAGGGAGGAGGCCAGGTTGGAAGGGGTCAGCCAGACGGGGATGGCGCAGGGGAAGGCGCTTGCCTGGTGCAGCCCCCCCGCTGCGTGTTGTCCAGTCGGGGTGGGCCAACACTGTCCCCCGTTACCCCCAATAAAGCTAC